>NC_029786.2:44893010-44899877 GCF_000816755.2 Arachis ipaensis
CTAATATTTGAACTAAACTAATTAAATAATATTTAAATTATTCTAGACCACTTAGACGTATATATCTTCGAATCATTCTCTTCACCACAACCAACTGAAATAATATCATCAGTTTGAACATTTATTATTCATGCAAATTCAAACAATCCTCTTGTTAGATAAATTTCATCATTTGTTATCCATGTACTATTGCAAGGTAGAATAGTTATAGCGAGAAATTAAATTGACTTTTATTCCGATCAATGACATTGCATTGATACACCAAAAGGTTGATAACTTCGAAAAAAATCAAAATATATTATAAAATTATTTTTTATTACGAAGTTTGAAAGAATAAAATCTAAAAAGTACTGATATTTGAAATTGCATCTCCAAATTTAACACAATTATTTATAAACTGAACTAAATTGAGGAAACTCTCATTATATACTCTACTTTGAAAATTTTATGGTAGACGTAAAAAGTATAGAGGGGATAATTAGAAACCATTGTTCAATAAAAAATCGAGCTCCTCCTAAAAAAATTAACTTTATCCACCTTTCATTATGTTGGCTATATGAGTAGATCTAACCATCCTTCAGTAAAATAGTGTTTATTATTCTTTCATTAATTCTTACATCCATGTAATTAGAACCAGAATCAATGAATACTACTCGAATTGGTATTTGATAGATGGTGTGCATTCTACACAATTGCGACAAAGGACAATTACGGTGTAACGTTAGACGAAAAGATTGAGTTTGCGTAAGAATAATCATCAAATTATCAAAAGAATCATAGAATGGCAACATAAAAAAATATCATAAAAAATTATAATTTATACCTTAAAATGATCAATTTCGATGAAAAATGAAAAATATATTCTTTTCTATGAAATAGTCAAGGAAGAATAACAAATTAAAAAATTAAACAAAATGATTTGCCTCTTAAATCTAAATTTATGAACCACAAAAAAATATTATCTATACCTTTTAATAATATGATACATACGTGTATAATAAAAAAAATAGAATAAAGTACTAAATTGATCTCTATATTTAGGCGTAATCCTGTTTTAGTCTTTAAAGTTTAAAGTGTCCTATTTGAATCTAAAAAAGTTTTATTTAGCTTCAATGTAGTCCCATCGTGAGATCAAATTTAAATAATTAACGGAATATCCTACATAACAATAGTACAAAAACAAGGTCGATAATCTGGAGAACAAGTACAAGCTCCAGAGGCACAAAATCAACCGTGGATGCATCAATACATTTATTTATTATTTTCTTTAGTTCTAGAGAAAATATTTTATTTAAATTGTAAGAAGAATGATAAATAAATGTATTGATGTATTCACGGTTGACTTTGTATCTCTGAAGCTTGTACTTGTTCTCTAAATTATCCACCTTGTTCTTGTATTACTGCTAAGTAGGATATTCCATTAATTATTTAACTTTGACTTTACGGTGGGACTATATTAAACCTAAATAAAACTTTTTTAGATTCAAATAGGACACTTTAAACCTTAAGGACTAAAACATGATTATATCCAAATGTTGAGGACTAATTTAATACTTCACCCTAAAAAATATTAACAAAACTATTAATGTTAATATTATATTTATGATTAATTAAGAAAGTTTGAGATGGATGCATAAAATTTTAAATTCAAACTTTATATATGCTTATAAAGTCGTTAAGAAGAAGACAACCATCAACTTATGAAAAGAACAAAAATAAAAATAAATCTTCGCCGGAATAATTGTCTCCCACATGTATAAGGGGCGCCTGCTTATGATACTTGTATGCTTATTGACCTCAAAATTTGAACGATGCATGCCCTCGTGGCCACGCATTTTTATTTGGTCCAGAATAGTTTCTCTTAATATTTACTACGGTTTGATCGTTCAGTATACTATCCATGGCAACTGGCATCACTATGTTAGTATTTGTTTTGAATGATTGATGTAACACCCTAACTACTAAAGCTCACGCTTCTGGCTGGGCAATTCTGATAGCTCGGACATTACGACGACACTTATACTATTTAATATTAAAATATGAGCCTGTTTGAAACTTTAAACCGCAATACCGCTCCCAAAAATACTTTCATCCGATAACATACATCCATAGATACCATACAACTTACAAAACTCATAAAGAGTACAACCATATATATATATAAACCGTACCAGTGATTAATAACCGTCTTATGCCCTTTTTCAAAAATAAAGGTTTACAATAAAAGAGAAATCTGAAATCCTTTTCTGAAAGAGGAAACTGTTCATTTAAAACAATATTCAAAAGCATTTCAAAAGGTTTATCTATACTGAACCAAATTAGCTTTTCACACATTTCCGAACCATAACCACAAAACCGAAACCAACCATCGGTCCATCTCAATTCAATCACGGCCCTAGGCCCAAACAATCCAACCAACAACCAATCACCACGATCCAACAGAGTCCTAGTTGCAAACACAGATAGGAAGTTCAAGTACAAACAAACAGTTACAGCAAGTAGCAGTTAATCTCACGTAATCACATAGGCAAATCAAATACAATATGCACATGCAAACAATGTCACATAGATGCATATGATGCATGCCTGTCCCTAGTGGCTGATGATATCATCTGTCGGTTATATAGCCAACCCGACACGTTCTGGTAGCTAACCATGGACAGAAACACCCATCGCGGAGCAAGTAGGTTTGAGCTACAACTCTATTGCTACCAACCCGCTCAACCCAGAGCCAGTGGAATAACCACTACTACGGCTACTACCCAGGTGGGTGTTTAAAAGCTCAACCTGGAGCGAGTGGAATCACCACTACTACCGCTACTACCCAGGCGTCACAGTCTCTGACCTGGAGCAAGTGGGACGAACCACAACCCTTGCTACTACCCAGGTATCTCAAGCATATATTCATTCAGTCCCAGCCATGGATCAACATCCATCTCAGCCATCCGGCTTAAATTCATAATTCATAGTCAGCCATACGGCCCATAACTTATTCGGCAATCAGCCATAAATCAATATCATACACAGCCATTCCAGCTTACGGTTCAATCCAGAACCAGTCAATATTCATAATCATACACAGCCATTCCGGCCCATAACAAAACAGCACTTCCACCATTCAACATCATCAAATTCATAAAACCGGCACTTAAGCCACAAATCACTTTTCTCAAGCCATTTCACTTTGAAACCAAATTTCAACTCTTTTCAGCCTTGGCTTTAAAGATCTCATTTCTCAAATCATCTCAGGCTCATAAGCCAAATTTACTCAAAGTGAGTTCCCTGTTTAAAACAAAGCCACTCTCAGCATTCTCTTTCCAAAACTTCCAAAACCATTGCAAGTTAAGGATTTATTTCAAATTATTCAAAATCACCCGTCCAACAATGGGATTTTATAACAAAAGCTTCTCGGCAGAGTCCCAAGTCTTTAGGGAAGGTCAACCTATATCAATCCCTTAAAATTCATTGAAACTCTTAAAATCATGGATTCTCGGTTCAAGTAAATAAAACTGAATTTATCACGAAACCAACCATACAAAATCACAAGTTCCAACCCGGTCCAAAAATTAACTCATTTGAAAAGGAACTGGTTCATTTGAATCAAACCACTTTCAGGTTTCTTTTTGGAACCCATTTTTCTAACTCTTCCAAAATGCCTCAAACTTAATTACTCAATCAAAAGTCTAAATTCCTTTGAAATCACTAAAAGCTCCTTTTTATATTGAAATCAATATTAGAACATCATTCCTACCTTCAGTGATTCAAACGGTAAAAATAGTTCATTTCTAAATAAGTCAAACTCAAGGAATAAAGTTCACTAAATAAATTAAGCTTGAAAATATAAATATTCTCTTAATAAATCAAATAATACAACTTCTCAAATCCAATCATTTTTAAATAACTTTTCAAACAAGACTAAGATTTTGTAGAAATTTCGGCAGCACCTCCCCTAAAACTTGGACTTTTGCCACCCAATTCGGGTCCCAACTAAACCGTTTCTCATTCCTTTTCAACAGCTCAAAACCAGAAATCAATTCAAAGCAAGCTAAATTCAACAGTCGCCTCAGTGGCATATCTCAAGAAAACCATTTCAAAATCAACTCAATATCAACCGATTTAACTCATTAACAAAGCTTTAAAGAAACGGTTCCGTAACAAATCATTTGTCCAAGATCAAGTCAATTAAAGTAAACCAGGCTGAATTCAAAAGTGCATTCGACTTTTCACATCATCAAATAATTGACTCAAATCAAATTAATTCTCAACGGATTAAACTCAGATTTCAAATCTTTAAAGAATCACTTCAAAACATTACATTTCACAAAGCCGCACAACAATTCAACCAAAACAACATCCATAATCACTCGAGTCAATCAAATAACACATAAGGCAGATACAATCACCAAATACACAATATCTCACAACAGTATCCATATGTAATAATTCCAATACTTAAAACATAGTTTTTGGAAAGCGCCCCTACCTCAAAACGTAAATTCCATAATCCAAACGTCTCACAGAGTCCTTTCCGCCTCAACCCGAACTGACGGCAACCAAAACCTCAGCTCCCAGTCACGTTCGTAATAACCAAAGCAACACTAATCGCAACATATAATAATCAGAACTCGATCCTACGTTACCAAGACTCAAATTCACAACCAAGCACAACAGAATACTAACGCGAGACTATACGAAACATAATTTCTTACCGAAGTAACACAATGGGGCAGCTGCGATTTTAAACCGGCCGTGCAATAGCTCCGGTGGCGGCCAGAAGCTCCGGTGGATCAACTATAAAAACCACGCAGCATTAAAACCTTCTCGAAATCCAAAAAGGCAGAAACCTCAATTAAAACCCTTACCGGCAAACTTTTCTGGCGGCGGTAGCAGGGTCTCCAGTGACAGAAGCTCAGCCCGGAGCTCCGGCGGTAGTCCTGGAAGTCATATAACCACTCCCGGCTGTCCGAATCACAGAGACGCAGCTCCCTTTTCCGGCAGCAACACCTGCGGCGGTTGAAACCCCTTTCTGACAGCGGCAGCTCCGGCGAAGGTGGCACCGGCGACACAAACAGCGGCTGGACGCGGTGGTTGGACTCCCAGTCCAGCCTCAGATCTCTCTCGCCTGCTCTGCTCCCGAACTCTCTTTCTGGCTCTGCCATATATGACAACGGCTGACCCTGTAGCAAGGACGACGACGGCGCACAGAGGGCGACGGCGGATTCCAGACACGACGGCTTCTCCCCTCCGTCCATGGCTCGCATCTCCTCCCTCTCCAGATCGCGATTCAAACAGCGGCGGCAAGGAGGGTTCGACGGCGAAAGACTGGCAAAGTCGGCGGCGCTGTGTTTCCCCCTCACCCGCGAGCTCGACGGTGGCCCCAAGGTGAACCAGCGACGGCACGGGTAGCAGCGCGGCTCATGGGTGACGGCGACGCGGTGAGTTCCCCTTCTCCTCTCCTCTAGTAGCGCGTCTCCTCCCTCCTCCTCTCGGTGACAAGGTGCGACTCATGGCTCCGTGGACGGGACGACCATGGCAGCACAGATTGGTAGCAGTGGCAGCAATGTGGCCTCCTTCCCTTGTTCTTTTCCGGTCTCCTCTACTCCCCCTCAGATCTCTCTTTCTTTCTGTTTCTTTCTTTCTCGGAGAACAAGGAAACTGCGGGTGTTGTTGTTGTTGTTGCTGCGCAGCGAAGGCAATGAGGAAAGGGGTTGGGCTGCGCAGTGTGGAGGGAGGATGGAAGGGAATAGGTTTAGCAAAATTAGGGTTAGGGGCATGATGGTAATTTCAAATGAAATTGGGGAAAATATAGTCATTGAAACTCAATTAAATCCAACCCTGATTATATATAGAAAATACTATTTGTTCATCACTTTCGCAAATTATTTTCAATAAAATGCCCCAATCAAATAATTAGAAATAATATACTTAATTTCTTCATTTTCCAAAATAGCAGTATTAATATTTAAAATATTAATTATTTAATCCAAATCATATATAAATCCTTATTATTTTACAACTACCAACTTTATACTTTGAATATAGAAAATAATCCAATAATTGTGAATTTGGATAATAATCATAACTTATCTCAAATTCAATAAATCAAAACTTGCCTTAATTATCTTTAATAAAATAATTTCTGAAATTAAGGCTGTAAATAACTATATAATTTGAGACTTGATCATAATAAGACTTTTCAAAAGTTCTGGGTCTTACAATTGAAATTAAAATGGAAAAACTGAAATTCAATATTGTATTAAAATTAAAATTTTAGTTTTTTATATATTTTTGAAAAATAAAGATAGAAAAGATTGAAATTTTTGAGATTAGAGATTGAAATTTTAATAATATTTATTTAATTTTTTTTTTAAAAATAGTTTAAATAATAAATGATTATATTAAAAGTAGCTTATAAATAAGTTATTTTGTGTTTGAATTTTTAGTTCTTAAAGTGCTTATTTTAAAAGAAACATGATAAAAAAAAATTATTATGAGAGAAGTAATTTTTTTTAACTTCTCAATAAGTTCCTAAATAGCTTCTTAGAAAGCTGCAATTTGGTTTTGAAAATTACACCAGATATTAATAGTACTACTTTTTATAAGTCAAAAGCTCAAAATAATTATTTTTAATAGTACTACTTTTCATAAGTCAAAAGCTCAAAAAAATTACTTTTAAAGTTTCTCAAATGGACTCTTAATCTAGTATATTTTATATCAAATATAATATAAACACTTAATTTATTCTTTATCTCTCAGTTTCTGTCTCTTAATCTCAATCTCCTTTCTAAATATAACCTAAAAGATGCGAATTAGAAAAAGAGGAGTTGAATAAAGTACTAACTTACAAAGATGGCATCCAACATCCAA
>NC_029786.2:44899902-44927353 GCF_000816755.2 Arachis ipaensis
TTATTTTTTTAATATAAAAAATATTCATCATTTTATTTTAAAACATAAATTGTTTATTAAACACATAAATTAAATTTAAAAACATCGATATAAACTTATTAATAAATTTTCCATGTATGTTTTTTTTTATCTTTTTCTTAAACTAGAGATGTAAAAAAATTTTTTTTAGTGATCAGTATTTTAATAGTATTTCTATTTTTCTTAAAAGTTTATTACAAACATTTTTCAAGTAGTTTTATACTAAAAATTTAAAAAAAATTTTATATATAAATTATATATTAATACAAATAATGTAAATTTTTATAAAATTTTTCAAATAAATAATTTTTATTAAATTTTCAAATTATTTAGGAACTTATTTATCATTTGTATATTTAAGGTTTATGTTTGTCAACGGTACAAATTTTTTGATACTTTTTTGGTAGTTTACTCATAAAAAAATATCAAGTTTTTAGTTTGAGCAACGCAATATATTAGTATGAGATTAGAATTTTTTATTTAAAATTGCTTTTGAGAGCTTAAAAGAAGTTAAATTGATTTTGAAAATACTTCTAAGGTAGAAGAACGAATTAGAAATTATTTTGGAATAAATTTTAAATAAAACTTAAACAATAAAGAAAATGTAGTAGAAGATGAATACCAAGAAATATAGTGGCTCGATACTTTACTGACCTTATGTCGTAAGTATGGTCGAACACTTAGACTTTTTTGGAGAGCTCGCTCCTGTGGATATACACTGGTGTGTGTTATATGATTATGAATATTTATGAATTGAGTTTTGGGGATGCGCGGCAGAGGGACAGTACAATGGTTAGCTACCAAGACTTGTCGGGTTGGCTATATAACCGACAAATGAGACTCATCAGTCATAGGACAGGCATGCATCATATGTATCTATGTGTTTGTTTGGTATGCTTTGTTTAGAATGCCTAACTGATTTCATAAACTACTTGCTACCTGTTTATCTGCTGTATTTAAATTCTAATTGTGATTTACTTGCATGTAATAATTGTGTTTGAAACAAATGATTCTAGTAGCAGTTGGGAGGTTCAGAGGAGTTGAAAAGGAGAGTATTAGATAGAATGAAGACCCTTAGTTAGTTGCCTAATTTATTTATGGTTTAGTTATGTTATAAGTTTAAATTATATGTCAGAAGTTTTAGGATCGCCTTCGACTTTTTCACGACATTATATATTAGAGATGTGGACACTGTTACATACTGAGAACCTCTGATTCTCACCCCCATATATATTTTGTGGTTTCCAGATGCAGGACGTGAGGCACCTCGCTGAGGCATTGAAGAACTGAAGATTGATGGTTTAGAAGTTATAGTAAACTCTCGTTGCAAGTATAGTTACTAAACCAAACAATCAACCTTTCTTACAAACGTTTTGGTTGTCACAAAATAACAAACCCCTTTAAAATTGATAATCGACGTATTTAAACCTCGGGTCGTCTTCTCAAGGAATTGCAGGGAAGTATGTTCTTATTATTGGTTATGAGTCTTGTAAATTGGGGGTTTTGAAAGTAAGGAAGCAGTATGACATGTAAAATAAATAAATAACTATAAAATAAAATTCTTGGCAAGGTATAAGAACTAGAAGTCCTATCCTAGTTATCCTTTCAATTGTGATGAGAATTGGATATTTCTCCCACTTTGTTAACCTCTAACTATGAAGGTAAGTAAAGTGGATGAATTAATTTTGATTCCTTAGGTCCTAGTCTTTCCTTGGGAAAGGCTAGAGTTATTGGAACTCGAATTAATTCTTGAAGAATTCCAATTTTCAATCAACAATGAGTTTGATAACTCAAGCGTCACCAATTACTTAACCAAAGTCAAAAGGAAGAAAATATCTAAATTAAATTAACAGCATCTATATAAATAAAGCAAAGCAAAATTAAATCTGAAAATACCTCAATTATATTAAATAAAATCTTCAAATCTTAACATGGAAAAGTTCAGAAGCCAATTAGGCAACATAACTAATACAAGCATTAAAGTATCTGAAAATAAGAGATAAATATAAGTAAAAGAAATATTGAACCTGATGAAGAGTTGAATCCTAAATCCTTTAAGATGAATCCTAATCCTAAAACCTAAGAGAGAGGAGAGAACCTCTCTCTCTAAAAACTACATCTAAATTATGAAAAGTGAATTATGAAAAGCATGATTATGAATGGATGCATTCCTCCACTTTATAGCCTCTAATCTGTGTGTTCTGGGCTGAAAACTGGGTCAAAAATAGCCTAGAAATTGCCCCCTGCAATTTCTGTTACGTTCAGGTCACGGGAAAGTGACGCGGAGGCGTCGTCCACGCGGATTGAAGTTCGCAGATGCGACGCGGGCGCGTCATTCACACGTTCGCGTCGCCTAACTTCGGGGAAGCTATGGCAAATTATATATCAAATTGAAGCTCCGGACGTTAGCTTTCCAACGTAACTAAAATCGCATCATTTGGACCTCTATAGCTCAAGTTATGACCGTTTGAGTGCAGAGAGGTCAGGCTGGACAGCTTTAGCAGTTCCTTCAGTTTCTTGTATTCCTTCCACTTTTGCATGCTTCCTTTCCATCCTCTGAGCCATTCCTGTTTTGTAATCTCTAAAATCACTTAACACACATATCAAGGCATCTAATGGTAATAAGAGAGGATTAATCATAGGGAACTTAAGGCCAAAGAAGCATGTTTTCAATCAAATCACATAATTAGGAAGGCAAATGTAAAACCATGCAAATAGTATGAATAAGTGGGTAAAGAGTTGATAAAAACAACTCAATTGAGCACAAGATAAACCATAAAATAGTAGTTTATCAACCTCCCCACACTTAAACATTAGCATGTCCTCATGCTAAGCTCAAGAGAAGCTATAAAGGAGTGAAGAGGAATGATAGAATGTATGAAATACAACCTATGAATGCAACTACATGCTAAATGCTTTTACTTACTTGGTTAAGAGTAAATAAGTTCTCCAAGAATAAATATGAACTGGATTTCACTAATTCAAATCATAAAAATGAAGTAAAAATAGACTTGTAGAAGAAAATAGCTCATGAAAGCTGGGAACAAAGAATCGAGCATCGAACCCTCACTGGAAGTGTATGCACTCTAATCACTCAAGTGTTTTAGGTTTGATTCTCTCAATTCTCCACTAACCTTGCTTTCTAAGGCTTGCTCTTCATCTAACAATCAACATAAATTTAATGCACATATACACATATCAAGAGGTCTTTTAAGAGTTGTAATGGGGTTACGGTCAAGGTAGGATTGTATTTGGCCAAGTGGACTAAAATCTGAATCCTTAATTAACTTAAACTTTTCACCTAACTTTAGACAATCCATGTAATGATAATACCACATCTAACTATCCATTAACCATGTTTTCCACATATTCATGCATTCTAATTTCAAGTACAGTACATATGCATTGCTTTCACCACTTACTTTGGGGCATTTTGTCCCCTTTTTGCTTAATTGCTCTTTTTTTTTCTTTTCTTTTTCTCACTTTTATATATATATATATTTTTTTTTCTTTTATTTTTATTTTTTCCAATGCATATGATTAAATTATTGGATGCATGAATCATGTCCTAAACATTTTTTTTTTCACATTTTCAGAAAATTCTAACATACTCAATTCTCAAACCAAATGTTTCCAAATTCAACTTTCCCCATACTTAATTCATGAGCACTCTCACTAGTCTAAGCTAACCAAGGATTCAAATTAAGGATATTATTGTTTTCCGCTTAGAGTTAATGATGTGCTAAAGTAAAGAACAAAGGGGTATAATAGGCTCAACATTGGTTTGCAAAGAATAATGAAAGGGTAAGGCCATATGGGTATGTAAGCTTAGTGAAACAAAGGCCTCAATCATGTAAGTGTATGCATACATCAAACTATGAAAATATAGAATTAAGCAAGACAAAGATCACAATTTTAGAGAGAAAAACACACACCAAAAATAAAATATTGGTTGGTAAAATGCAACCAATTCAAATAGGCTCAAAAGTCTCACAGGTTTTGTGTGTTCGAGCTCTAAACCATGTTCCAGTATAATATTTCTTCAAACAAGTGTAACATTAAATTTTTATTCAAATTAGTGAAATTCACTTAAAAGGTTTCTTGAAAAAGAAAATATTACTTCAACCAAGTGGTAAAATATGCACAAAATCAAATAATCATGCAATCAAACATGCAAATGCAACAATTAACAAGGAAAATAAACCATTGGTGTTGAGATAGAAGAGTAACTAACCCATGGAGATCGGTATCGACCTCCCCACACTTAAAGATTGCACCGTCCTCGGTGCATGCTGAGATGTAAAGGGGGACGGATTGTTCCAACTGATGCTTTTCTTCAAGGATTGTGCAGATGGACTTGTTTGTCTCCCCTTATAGAAGTTTCTCCCTTTTTCCGTCTTCGGTGGCCAGCCTGAAAGAAGAGAAAAAGAAGAACAGTAACCCAGAAATAAAGATAAAATAAAATATGGTTAGATTAATGCCAAATAATGAGGGTCTCAATTACATGGTAGCTACAACATGCAAATAAGAAAACAGTAGAAGTACATGGCAAATCAAGAGTGCAAAAATTTGCAAAAATAGGGAAGAGAGTGTGGGTAAGGAGAGATAATATAAATTCATGTCAATGTAAAAGTAATACAGGTATAAAAGATTGACATTGATAAAAATAATATTACCTATCCAGAATAAAACAAGTCACTAAGCACCCAAAATAATTCAAGAGAAGATGCAACAGTTAAATAAGAAAATTAACACCAAAGGAAAAATAATGAATTTAGAAAAGAAAAGAAAAATATGCACAAAATTAAGATGCAACGAATGAAATATTCAAATAAATTAAGTAAAATAAAATGAAAGATAAGAAGAATGAGAAGGGAAAGAACGGAAGAAGAAGTAAGTAAAAAAGGAGGTAGGAAAAATTAGGATTGGGGAAGAAAAGATAAGATATTTGGCAAATTAGGATAAGCTGTGCGGCGCAAGCGACGCGGACGCGTGGGGCACGCGGTCGCGTGACTTGCACTTATATGGATTGACGCGGTCGCGTCGGTCACGCGGTCGCGTGACACAGTTTATGCTACTGGCGCAAGGGCAGCCTCGCGCTCGCACAGCTCTCTGTTCGAAACTTAGTATTGCCAAAATCCAGGGTGACGCGGTCGCGTGATCGACGCGATCGCGTGAGTGGCCATTATGGGGGATATGACGCGGACGCGTGAGCCATGCATCCGCGTGGTAGGGTTTGTGCATTCAGCACCAGTCCAGCACCACTCTTGCACAACTTTCGGTCGTGCACCCTTTTTTACGTCGATTTCCAAGTCACGCGGCCGCGTGAGTGATGCGGACGCGTGGGAGGCATTTTTCCCATGTGACGCGGACGCGTCGGCGACGCGATCGCGTGAGGTGATTTGTGCCAGGGGCACGCCTCCAGCCACGCTCTCACGTGACTCTCTGTTCAATTCTCTTTTCTTCTAAACGCACTAGTGACGCGGATGCGTCAGCGACGCGGATGCGTCAGCGACGCGGCGTGTTTTTTTTTTTAATGTAGGATGCAGAATGCAATGCTAATATGAATGTTATGCAAAAATCCAGGTTCAATACAATAAAATAAAATAAAACTCGAAAACAAATAAAACTAAATGAAAAAGGAACGATCATACCACGGTGGGTTGTCTCCCACCTAGCACATTTAGTTAAAGTCCTTAAGTTGGACATTTGATGAGCTTCCTGTTATGGTGGCTTATGCTTGAATTCATCCAAAAATCTCCACCAGTGTTTGGAATTCCAATAGCCTCCGGGGTCCCAAACTAGGCACGTAAAGCCTTTGAGCAGCTTCAAACAGATTCTTAGGCTCTCGGGGTGCTGGATGTCAAAACAGATTCCAGGATCCCAAACCTTGCTTTTGCACCTGTCTTCTTGTTGATCATCATGATTCCATCCGGGTAGCAAGCAATCTGAATTCTCACTAAAGCGGCCAAACAACTTCCTAGACCCATTCAGTTGAGCTCTACACCAACCTTTGCGTTTAAACTTTGAGCACACAACCATGTGAAACCTTGCTTGACAACTCCAACGACTAACCATCTTCCTCTTACTCTTAATGCCATAAAGAGCTCTAAGTTGACCATCCGTCTCCAGTAGCCCATATTCAAGCGAAATTAGAAAGCTAAGGGATATGAATTTTACCCACTTGAATGTTGTGAAGGATGATGGCAACTTAGGGGGAGGTATTTCTAACGAATTTGTAAGCTCCACTCCCTTGTGCTCTTCTCTGACAACTTCCACCTCTTTGCAAGTTTCTTCAATATCAACCTCTTCCTCTTGGTAGCTTTCGTCCAATTCAATCTCTTCTTCATTGCTCACCAAGGGCATGGGAGGTTGTGCTTCTTCTTCTTGAATCTCCATCTCTTGATCGACCTCTTCCAAGTCTTCAACTATGATATGCCTTGGAGGTTGTACACCCTCCTCAGCATCAATTGCAACCGTCTTGGAAGGAGGCTCTATGTCTTCACTTTTCCATGGAGGTTCAGCATCTCGCAAGTCTTCAACCACTTTTTCCTCTTTAATAATTACTGCTTTGTCTGGTAGTTTTAATATAAAATCATACTCATCCTTAATGATTTTCTTTCCATGACAACTCCTTTCAACTATTCTTTCATCTTCAAGGGTCTTTACTACCTTCGCCTTTAGGGCCTCCTCTAGCTCCTTATGAAGTATGGATTCGCGAAGATGATCCCTTCTCTCTTGTTCCATGTCAATAGCATCATTGGGATCATGTTGCTCTTGGATTGGTGGATGTGGGTGCTCTTCCATGGATGGTGGTGATGGGATGGAGAGATCATTCTGTGGTTGAAAAGGAAGTACACTAGAGCTTGAGGGTTGATTGTTGAAGGTATTTGGTGGTCCAATTTGGGCGACGTGAGCTTGTATAGTAGAGTTTAGATCGGTAAGTGCTTTCTCCATGGAGGTTTGGGGTGGATAGGAGGGTTCATTTGTTGGGAGAAAGGGTTCATGGTAGGAAGGTGGTTCATCTTGATAATGATAAGGAGATGGTGTATATTGAGGTGGTGGTTCATGAGAGTAGTTGTGTTGGAATGGGGGTGGTTCTGTGTATGGTTCCTTTGGCTCATAAGGTGGTTGGTATGGTGGATACGAGTTAAGGTCATATGGAGGTGAATGGTGGAAAGGGGCTTGTGAGTATGGTGGCCCAAAGCTATTTTGAGGAGGTGATTCATTGTCTTGGCATGCATTGTAGGATGGTCTTTGTCTGTGGTATTGTGGAAGGTGTTGCTGCCGGAAGGGTTGATCAGATCCTCGTGGCTCCTTCCATCTCTGATTGTTTTGACCTTGATGCATGCTCATGTTATAATTTCCATTCCTTGCAACAGCATTGGGACCAAACTCAAAGCAATAGGGGTGAGAACTCATAGTAGTGAATAAAAATTAAAAACGAAAATAAAAACAAATTTAAATTAAAAGGTTATTTAAATTTTGAATTTAAAAATTAAATTTTGAATTTGAATTTTAAATTTTTGAAATTTGAATTTTGAAATTTGATTTTTGAAATAAGATAAGATAAGATTTTGAAAAAGATATAATTTTTGAAAAAGATTTGAATTTTGAAATTTAAATTTTGAAATTTAAAAAAAAATTAATTTGAAATTTGAATTTTAAATTTTTTTAATTTGAATTTTGAAAATTGAAATTTAAAATTTTAAATTTGAGTTTTAAATTTTGAATTTTTAAATTTAATGAGGAAAGAGAAAAACAATAAAATGACACTAATCTTAAAATTTTTAGATCAAAACGAAGAGAACGACTAAGAACAACTTGAAGGTCAAGATGAACACGAATAACAAATTTTTGAAAAATTTTTTTAATAACTAAATAAAAACCAATAACCTCTTAATTTATGAAAAAGCAAAAATAAAAAAAAAACAAAAATAAAAACAAATAAACAAGAAAAAAGCAAATATTTACAATAACCAATAATAAGGCACACGTTTGCAATTTCCCGGCAACGGCGCCATTTTGAAGAACTGAAGATTGATGGTTTAGAAGTTATAGTAAACTCTCGTTGCAAGTATAGTTACTAAACCACGCAATCAACCTTTCTTACAAACGTTTTGGTTGTCACAAAATAACAAACCCCTTTAAAATTGATAATCGAAGTATTTAAACATCGGGTCGTCTTCTCAAGGAATTGCAGGGAAGTATGTTCTTATTATTGGTTATGAGTATTGTAAATTGGGGGTTTTTAAAGTAAGGAAGCAGTATGACATGTAAAATAAATAAATAACTATAAAATAAAACTCTTGGCAAGGTATAAGAACTGGAAGTCCTATCCTAGTTATCCTTATCAATTGTGATGAGAATTAGATTTTTCTCCCACTTTGTTAAACTCTAACTATGAAGGTAAGTTAAGTGGATGAATTAATTTTGATTCCTCAAGTCCTAGTCTTTCCTTGGGAAAGGCTAGAGTTATTAGAACTCGAATTAATTCTTGAAGAATTCTAATTTTCAATCAACAATGAGTTTGATAACTCAAGCGTCACCAATTACTTAACCAAAGTCAAAAGGAAGAAAATATCTAAATTAAATTAACAGCATCCATATAAATAAAGCAAAGCAAAATTAAATCTGAAAATACCTCAATTATATTAAATAAAATATTCAAATCTTAACATGGAAAAGTTCATAAGCCAATTAGGCAACATAACTAATACAAGCATTAAAGTATCTGAAAATAAGAGATAAATATAAGTAAAAGAAATATTGAACCTGATGAAGAGTTGAATCCTAAATCCTTTAAGATGAATCCTAATCCTAAAACCTAAGAGAGAGGAGAGAACCTCTCTCTCTAAAAACTACATCTAAATTATGAAAAGTGAATTATGAAAAGTATGATTATGAATGGATGCATTTTCCCACTTTACAGCCTCTAATCTGTGTCTTCTGGGCTGAAAACTGGGTCAAAAACAGCCCAGAAATCGCCCCCTGCGATTTCTATTACGTTCAGGTCGCGGGAAAGTGACGCGGAGGCGTCGTCCACACGTCCGCGCGGATTGAAGTTTGCAGATGCGATGCAGGCGCGTCATTCATGCGTTCGCGTCACCTAACTTCGGGGTAGCTATGACAAATTATATATCAAATTGAAGCCCCGGACGTTAGCTTTCTAACGCAACTAAAACCGCATCATTTGGACCTCTATAGCTCAAGTTATGACTGTTTGAGTGCAGAGAGGTCAGGCTGGACAGCTTTAGCAGTTCCTTCAGTTTCTTGTATTTCTTCCACTTTTGCATGCTTCCTTTCCATCTTCTGAGCCATTCCTGCCCTATAATCTCTGAAATCAATTAACACACATATCAAGTCATCTAATGGTAATAAGAGAGGATTAATCATAGGGAACTTAAGGCCAAAGAAGCATGTTTTCAATCAAAGCACATAATTACGAAGGCAAATGTAAAACCATGCAAATAGTATGAATAAGTGGGTAAAGAGTTGATAAAAACCACTCAATTGAGCACAAGATAAACCATAAAATAGTGGTTTATCAGGCATGCTGGAAGCTTCTTATAGCAACGACTTTCTTTTTGTATTTGGGATTTTACTTTTGGTTATGTTGTTCATATGTAGATACTCTTATCTCCAATACTTATGTATATGATGTATTAACTTTCTCTTAGAGGTTATTTTGGAGAAATAAATTCTGTAAACTTTGTATTTTGGGTGTCTTTTTGGTTCTCATATATATGTATATATACTTATGTGCTCTGGCTGATTAATCTTCGCGAGCCGAATCATGAGTTTATCTTGGAACTCTCCTCTTATGTTAGATATATTTAAGTTTTGCTTTACTCTTATCTTGCTTTGTTTACCATTAACGTTGACGTGAATGTCGCGCTTTTCGATTTAACGATTTTGTTTTAACCTTTCTTCAAAGGCTCCTAGATATAAAACTTTTTCAACTATATTTGTATATATAATTTTGCTTTTAGAGGTTGTAATACCTCACTACCTTTGTTTTATGACTTAAGCATAAGATTCTATGTGGTAAGGTGTTACAGATGGTGTAACTGAACTTCGACTGCAATTCCGCAATAACTCATTTTACTTTTATAGAGGGGTCAGCCTCTACCAACGGCTTTATTGCTTGTGCAATTGTGTTTGAATCCAATTTCAAATGATCCTGAGAAATTGTGGCTCGACTACCATTATACCTCCTTATAACCCAACAATACTTTCTGCGGATCATCTTAACCTTGATCAGCCAATCACAACCTGACCCATACTATGTACACTAGGCATAAAATGTCAACGGTTTTAACTCATACACTCGGTAGTTTACAACTCTGCGGATGGTATAATCTTTCATCGCAATAATGACAGCTTCTCTGAAACTGAATTCCATTTCCACGGAAAATTCACCATCCGCCACAATTAAAATTTCTACTACAACAATAGCCATACAATAAATATTTAATAAATAAATATTTAATAAGTGAAATTAAAAATAAGATCTACCTATAACTTATAAATTATATTTTTACATGTCACATAACTAATTAATCCATCGACAATATGAATTATAACAAAATTCTAATTCTTTATATAAATATAGACAATTACGTACCTACATTCATATATTCAGAAAATTTCGAAGCATACATGGCCTCCAAATTCAAAACGCGCATAAAAAATAGCTCTTCAAACGAATATTAGTTTGCTAGTACATTTGCCACTTCTTTCACATTTGCCTCCCTAGTGTCATCAGTTTGATCTTCGTTTCCATCTGGACCAACGATCTTGTAATTGCTTTCAAACTCTTCCTCACTGTCACTATTGTAATCTTCCCGTTCAATATTTCGGTCGACTTCAAATTGTTCGAACTCAGTATACAACTCAACAAACAACATCTAAGAGCGACTTTCAATTTACATTGAAAATATCTCTTGCAAACTCGCTTCATCAATTACATATTTAGTTTGAAATTGAACGAATCTACCAAATACCGGTGTAGGATATTGATGAGCGGATAATTTATACGCTTTTTGACATTATTTTTAGGTAGTTTTTACTATGATTTAGCTACTTTTTAGTATATTTTTATTAGTTTTTAAATAAAAATCATATTTCTGGACTTTACTATGAGTTTGTGTGTTTTTTTGTGATTTCAGGTATTTTCTGGCTGAAATTGAGGGACCTGAGCAAAAATCTGATTCAGAGGCTGAAAAAGGACTACAGATGCTGTTGGATTCTGACCTCCCTGCACTCGAGATGGATTTTCTGGAGCTACAGAAACTCAATTGGCATGCTCTCAATTGCGTTGGGAAGTAGACATCCAGGGCTTTCTAACAATATATAAGAGTCCATACTTTTTCCAATTTTTGACGATGCAAACTGGCGTTTAAACGCCAACTTCCTGCCTTATTCTGGCATTAAACGCCAGAACTGAGTTACAAGCCGGAGTTAAACGCCCAAACTGGCACCAAAGCTGGCGTTTAACTCCAAAAAAAGTCTCCACATGTAAAAGCTTCAATGCTCAGCCCAAACACACACCAAGTGGGCCCGGAAGTGGATTTCTGCATCATTTACTCATTTCTGTAACCCTAGGTAACTAGTCTAGTATATAAACTACTTTTAGAGATTTATTTTACGTCTTTTGTACATCTTTTGACCATTATACACGTTTGAGAGGCTGGCCTCACGACCATGCCTAGACCTTTCACTTATGTATTTTCTACGGTAGAGTTTCTACACCCCATAGATTAAGGTGTGGAGCTCTGCTGTTCTTCATGAATTAATGCAAAGTACTATTGTTTTTCTATTCAATTCAAGTTTATTCTTATTCCAAGATATTCACTCGCACTTCAACCTGTTGAATGTGATGATCCGTGACACTCATCATCATTCTCACCTATGAACGCGTGCCTGACAACGACTTCCGTTCTATCTGCAATAGCTTGAGTGTGTATCTCTTAGCCTCCTGGTTCACGATCAGAGTCTTCGTGGTATAGGTTAGAATTATTGGCGGCCATTCCTGAGATCCGGAAAGTCTAAACCTTGTCTGTGGTATTCCGAGTAGGATCTGGAAAGGGATGACTGTGACGAGCTTCAAACTTGTGAGTGTTGGGCGTAGAGACAGACGCAAAAGGATCAATGGATCCTATTCCAATATGATCGAGAACCGACAGATGATTAGCCATGCGGTGACAGTGCATTTGGACCATTTTCACTGAGAGGACGGATGATAGCCATTGACAACGGTGATCCCCAACATACAGCTTGCCATGGAAAGGAGTACGCCTGATTGGATGAAAGCAATAGGAAAGCAGAGGTTCAGAAGCAATAAGTATCTCCATACGCTTATCTGAAATTCTCACCAATGAATTACATAAGTATCTCTATCTTATTTTATATTTTATTTATATTTTAATTATCAAAACCTCATAACCATTTGAATCTGCCTGACTGAGATTTACAAGAATGACCATAGCTTGCTTCAAGCCGACAATCTCCGTGGGATCGACCCTTACTCACGTAAGGTTTATTACTTGGACGACCCAGTGCACTTGCTGGTTAGTTGTGCAGAGTTGTGAAGAAGAATTGAGATTATGAACGTGCGTACCAAGTTTTTGGCACCGTTGCCGGGGAACAAACAATCCCCGCGCAACCATATTTTTGGCGCCGTTGCCGGGGATTGTTCGAGTTTGGACAACTGACGCTTCATCTTGTTGCTCAGATTAGGTAATTTTATTTTAATTTTAAGCTTTTTGTTTTTATTATTTTTATTTTCGAAAAACTTTCAAAAAAATAAATTATTCTATGACTTCAAAATTTTTAAGAATGAACTCTAGAGTTTCATGATGATCTGTTGTAGTCTGGCTGTCTGTGAAGCCATGTCTAATCTTTTGGACCGAGGTTTCAACGTATCATCACAAGAGCTTGTTGATTTCTATCAATTTGCTGTTGAATGTAATGTTCTGCTAAAGCTTGGCTGGCCATTGACCATGTCTAGTGTGTTGGACCGAAGCTTTCACTGAAAGCTTGGCTGGCTAGTAAGTCATGTCTAATTCCTGGACCGGAGTTTTAGACTAACATTGCATGATTCCTGGCATTCTTATAAAAAATTTTGAAATCCTTATTTTTCTTTTTCCAAATAATTCTCGAAAAATACAAAAAAAATTAATAAAATCACAAAACCAAAAATTTTGTGTTTTTTGTTTGAGTCTTGTGTCAAGTTTTAAGTTTGGTATCAATTGCATACTTTTAATTTTCATTAAAATTTTCGAAAACTCATGCATGAAACTGTTCTTCATGATCTTCAAGTTGTTCTTGATAATTGTAACAACCTTGATTTTCGAGTACATGAGATCTTTTCTAAAAGTACGGATTTCTCTGGAAGATCAGTAAAGGGAACACCTCTGTTATATCATCAAGCATCTCAATCCTCATTATCATTATGTCATCCTTAAGTTAGAACCTCCTCTGAGGCAAGCTTGATAATGCAATCGGGAAGAACCTTGTTTTTGAACCGTATCGGTTGGCAGTTTTGATTCTAATTTTCGTAAATAGTCTCTGTTTGACGAACCGGACTCGATTCATGAAAGGAGAGAGACAATAGTATAATATTATCATTATATTAGTATTAGAAAATGCTTGAATGACATTATAAGGTTACCTGGTCTGTTTTTGTTAAAAACAGAAAATCGGTTTAACCGGGTTTACGGTTTACTGGTGCAGCTTAGCACCAGCACTCTCTGATGAGAATTTATTTTGAATTTTGGTAAAAATCGGTTGCTGAAAAGACTGAAAAATGGGTAAAAACAGAGAAAGAATTTGAAGAATATACGAATAACACGAAGAACACTTTGAGTGTGGTGAAGAACATTGAAGAACACCTTTTAGATCTTAGAAAGGGCAAGGAAGTAAAATTTTTGGTGTTTAAGGGGTTATATGGTAATTTCTGGAAGTTAGGATGGTAAAAGTAGAAATATTAAAAGTTACGAGTGGTAAAAAGTGAATTTTAAAGGTTAAAAGTAAAAGGTAAGTTAATTTTCAAAAATTTAGTATTAAAATAATAAATAATAATAAAATATTAAATAATAATATTTAATTAAAAATAATATTTTAATAAAAATAATAAAATAATGCGGAAAAGACAGTTTTCTGTAAAAGCTTTAGAAAGACAACTTTAAGTGAAGAATCTCATAATTACCTTCATAAAACACTTAGGGAGTGGTAATAACATGATAGTGAGGCAAAGATAAAGAAAAGATAAAAATTTAAAGAAAAGATAAACACCAAAGAAAAAGTCTGTAAAATTTTAATGACAGAAAAACAGACAGAGACTAGTGAACGAACTAGGGCAACTTAGTTAGTACTTGAGTTGCGACTAGGGTTAGGTGTTATATGAAAAGTTAAACTGTTTCAGTATAGACTTAATGAACCTATACCTGGGACAGGCTAACATACCGAAATTTACATAAGCTTTAAATACACATGTTAAACAGAGAAATCAGAGCAGAATAAAGTAACACAGAGTACAGAGTAACCAGAGTAAAGTAAAGAGATACAAAGAGAAAAGAATAATATGATAAAGAGAAATAGTTTGAGCCAGGATATTGTAAAAGTGAAAGATGTAAAAGTTTGTACAGTATGATTGAACAGAGAAAGAAAGAGGTACTGCATAAGAATGTGAAAATGATGATGAATAATGAGAATGATGATGAATGATGATAATGAGAATAATTATGTAATGATCTGCTGCGTGAAGGCAGTCAGATAGATAGTGGTACGACCACAGAACATTTTCCAGTGTTACACAGCTATTGAGAGCTGTACCTGCAACTGATAACCTGGGATCACTTGCAGAGGATATTAATTCATACACGTCTAGAATGCCGCACCTGTAAGGCAAGGATTGCTTATAGAGAATATGATTTCATACACGGCTAAAATTTCGCCACCTGTAAGGTAGAGTTTGCTGACAGAGGATATGACGCATACGTCGGTTAGTGAGAACTGTACCTATGCTGACTGGAAAACCATACCCGTTTCAGCTGCTTTGGGTTACGTCAGGAGCGGGTAGAAACCGACAGATAAGCTCATTACCTGCGCTAGGGCTAGACATGCATCATACTTGGTTGCGCATTTTCTTTGTTATGATTGTGGTATGAATGTATGCTTTCCTTGTTTGTATTCCATTCTCTGCGCTTGTGTTATTTTCTTGTATTCTTCTGTTTGTGTTCTGCTATCTGTTTTCTCTATCTTCTCTACTTATCTGTGTTTTCTAATTACTGCTTCTTTGTATTCTGCTAATAGTCTGCTAAACAACATAGAATTAATGAACGTAACTAATAATCCCGGCCCTACTAAGAACTCCCCAGTTCTTACCCCTTCTCTCTCCCTTCCCCCTTCAGATGGAAGTAACATTACCTTACCATAGTTCGCTGATGACCGTTCGCAGGAAGAGAATTCTGCTCTAGATAGTCTTCTGAGTCTAGGGTGAATATCATTCTCTGATTATATGTATATAATGTGAGACCAGCCAACGTCTGCACCCCGTTCGTATGCGCACTTTAACCTAAATCCTGTGTACGAGATTCCTATTGTGTGGCTACTTCATGAGGTACCAGAGAGACGTCCTGTGGAAAAGTCTGATCGTGCAGAGGAGTAGCAGATGATGTACAATCTTTTGATGACGTTCCACCTGACTTGAGTTTTGAAGACCTAGAACGTACTTTCCCTCGCTTTAGTAGTTTAGAGGGACTAGGTGAGTATAGAGTCTAGGCTAGCCTAGGTGCCAGCTTAGGGACCTCTTGAACAGGTCAGGACCTGGGATGTTGTATGTATATACATGTATATAGATATTATTTAGCTATATCTAGGGGTGTTCTAACTAACAGTCTATATTCTAATAAAGGCTGAATCACCGAATATCATCAACTACTCGTGATGTATTTATGTATGGTTGTTTATAACTGTTTTATCTGTTATTACTTGTGAATTGATTATAAGTGATTCCGCCTATTAATCCAAATGTTTTCAAAAAAAAAAAAACACCTCGCAAATTAACTACGCTTTTAACAACGAATCAGGCTCATATGATAAATAATAGATAATAATTAGGAAGACAAATTGGTAGCACTCAGTTTTCGGTATGATCTAGACATATTGAAAATTGGGTCGTTACAATTTGGTATCAGAGCAGTTCGTTCCCAGTAGAGCCTGGGGAGTGGACTGACTATGCTTCATTGCATACTCTGTTGTGTGTCTCATGCGTATAGGATATCCCAGTGATATATGTTGCATGATTGTTTCTGTGTTTTCATTTTGGGAATGTTCACACTTGACTTGAAGTGTTAAGACTGATCACTTTAACAATGATTGTTTGGTGTGAACAGGACTACAATGGGTTCACGGAGACGAGGCGTACGGGAAGGAATTCCTAATGTTAACTACGAGAGGAAACAGGAAATGTTTATGGCTACCATGAACAACGCGGCTGAAGTAGTGCGTGAAGCTGCGGTAACAGCGGCTAGGGCTGTTGAACGTCTTGGAGTGAAAAATGGGAATGATGAGAATAACTTAGGGCATCCTGAAAGACCTATGACCCTTGTGACCTTTCTGAAGGTTAATCCGCCTAAGTTCAAGGGTACACTCATTGCGACAGACGCTGATAACTGGTTTCGAGGTATTGAACGATCACTGAGAGCGCAGTATGTTCCGGAAGGACAACACGTGGAGTTTGCTACTTATATGCTCGAAGGAGAAGCTGAGTACTGGTGCCAGGGGATACAGCGAATGCTACAACGTAATGAAGGTGACATTCCTTGGGATATTTTTAAAGATGAATTCTACAAGAAATATTTCCCAAGAGCAGTGCGTGATGCTAAAGAGATAGAGCTTATGCAGCTGAGGCAAGGGGATATGACTGTTGCTGAGTATGCTCGTAATTTCGATGACTTGTGTCGTTTCTCTAAGATCTGTCAAGGGAATCCTGCTGACTTTGAAGAATGGAAGTGCTTGAAGTTTGAAGGAGGCCTTCGTGATGATTTGATGATTTCAATAGTTCCGCTGGAGATATGTAATTTTGCTGAATTAGTCAACAAGAGCAAGTTAGTGGAAGAATGTATTAAGAAAGTGACTGTGGCCAAGGTGAGTCGCCAAGAATTTCCACCAAGGCGTCTTAGCAATCATCAGGCAGCTGGGAGAAGGGTGCATTTTAAAGCGCGTGGCATACGACAGTGGTGCACGAAATTGTGATCATCAACAATGGCGCCAATAGAATTGGAGCGCTCAAACGTGAATCACACTTTGTCACAATTCCGCACAACTAACCAGCAAGTGCACTGGGTCGTCCAAGTAATAAACCTTACGTGAGTAAGGGTCGATCCCACGGAGATTGTCGGCTTGAAGTAAGCTATGGTCATTTTGTAAATCTCAGTCAGGCGGATTCAAATGGTTATGGAGTTTAAGGTGATGAAAATAAACATAAAATAAAGATAGAGATACCTATGTAATTCATTGGTGGATTTCAGATAAGCGTATGAAGATGCTTTGTTCCCCTTGAACCTCTGCTTTCCTATTGCCTTCTTCCAATTATTCATACTCCTTTCCATGGCAAGCTTTATGTTGGGCATCACCGTTGTCAATGGCTACATCCTGTCCTCTCAGTGAAAATGGTCCTGATGCTCTGTCACAACATCGGCTAATCAGCTGTCGGTTCTCGATCATGTCGGAATAGGATCCATTGATCCTTTTGCGTCTGTCACACGCCACACAATCGCGAGTTTGAAGCTCGTCACAGTCATCCCTTCTCAGATCCTATTCGGAATACCACAGACAAGGTTTAGACTTTCCGGATCTCAGGAATGGCCGCCAATAATTCTAGCCTATACCACGAAGGTTCCAATCTTAGATTAGAAACCCAAGAGATACGCATTCAAGCCATTGCTAGTAGAACAGAGGTGGTTGTCAGGCACATGTTCATAGGTGAGAATGATGATGAGTGTCACGGATCATCACATTCATCAAGTTGAAGAACGAATGAATATCTTGGAGAAGAAATAGACTTGAGTTGAATAGAAAAATAATAGTACTTTGTATTAATTCATGAAGAACAGCAGAACTCCACACCTTAATCTATGGTGTGTAGAAACTCCACCGTTGAAAATACATAAGAACAAATAGTGTAAGCATGGCCGAATGGCCAGCCTCAAAGGTCTAAGGACTAAACGTCCCAAGATGTAAAATACAATAGCAAAAGGTCCTATTTATAGAAAACTAGTAACCTAGGGTTTACAGAAATCAGTAATTAATGCAGAAATCTTCTTCCGGGCCCACTTGGTGTGTGCTTGGGCTGAGCATTGAAACATTTTCGTGTAGAGACTTTTCTTGGAGTTAAACGCCAGTTTTTGTGCCAGTTTGGGCGTTTAACTCCAGCTTTTGTGCCAGTTTTGGAGTTAAACGCCAGAATTCTTGAGCTAACTTGGAACGCCTGTTTGGGCCATCAAATATCGGATAAAGTATAAACTATTATATATTGCTGGAAAGCCCAGGATGTCTACTTTTCAACGCAATTGAGAGCGCGACAATTGGGCTTCTGTAGCTCCAGAAAATCCACTTTGAGTGAAGGGAGGTCAGAATCCAACAGCATCTGTAGTCATTTTTCAGCCTCTGAATAAGATTTTTGCTCAGGTCCCTCAATTTCAGCCAGAAAATACCTGAAATCAGATAAAAACACACAAACTCATAGTAAAGTCTAGAAATGTGATTTTTATTTAAAAACTAATAAAAATATAATAAAAACTAACTAAAATATACTAAAAATATACTAAAAACAATGCCAAAAAGCGTATAAATTATCCGCTCATCACAACACCAAACTTAAATTGTTGCTTGTCCCCAAGCAACTGAAAATCAAATAGAATAAAAAAGAAGAGAATATACAATGAATTCCAAAAAACATCTACAAAGATCAGTATTAATTAGATGAGCGGGGCTTTTAGCTTTTTGCCTCTGAACAGTTTTGGCATCTCACTTTATCCCTTGAAGTTCAGAATGATTGGCATCTATAGGAACTCAGAATCTAGATAGTGTTACTGACTCTCCTAGTTAAGTATGTTGATTCTTGAATACAGCTACTTTATGAGTCTTGGCCGTGGCCCTAAGCACTTTGTTTTCCAGTATTACCACCGGATACATAAATGCCACAGACACATAACTGGGTGAACCTTTTCAGATTGTGACTCAGCTTTGCTAGAGTCCCCAATTAGAGGTGTCCAGGGTTCTTAAGCACACTCTTCTTTTTGCTTTGGACCTCGACTTTAACCGCTCAGTCTCAAGTTTTCACTTGACACCTTCACGCCACAAGCACATGGTTAAGGACAGCTTGGTTTAGCCGCTTAGGCCAGGATTTTGTTCCTGTGGGCCCTCCTTTCCACTGATGCTCAAAGCCTTGGATCCTTTTTATCACCCTTGCCTTTTGGTTTAAAGGGGTATTGGCTTTTTCTGCTTGCTTTCTTTTTTTTTTTTGCAAGCTTTTCACTGCTTTTCTTGCTTCAAGAATCAATCTTATGATTTTTCAGATCATCAGATAACATTTCTCCTTTTCCTTTCATTCTTTCAAGAGCCAACAATTTTAACATTCATAAACACTCAAATTCAAAAATATGCACTGTTCAAGCATTCATTCAGAAAAGCAATAGTATTGCCACCACATCAAGATAATTAAACTGTTTTAAAATTTGAAATTCATGCACTTCTTTTTCTTTTTCAATTAAAAACATTTTTCATTTAAGAAAGGTGATGGATTCATTTTCATAGCTTTAAGGCATAGACACTTAGACACTAATGATCATGTAATAAAGACACAAACATAGATAAACATAAAGCATAAAAATTCGAAAAAACAGAAAATAAAGAACAAGGAAATTAAAGAACGGGTCCACCTTAGTGATGGCGGCTTGTTCTTCCTCTTGAAGATCTTATGGAGTGCTTGAGCTCCTCAATGTCTCTTCCTTGCCTTTGTTGCTCCTCTCTCATGGTTCTTTGATCTTCTCTAATTTCATGGAGGAGGATGGAATGCTTTTGGTGCTCCACCCTTAGTTGTCCCATGTTGGAACTCAATTTTCCTAGGGAGGTGTTGATTTGCTCCCAATAGTTTTGTGGAGGAAGATGCATCCCTTGAGGTATCTCAGAGATTTCATGATGAGGAAATTCCTCATGCTCTTGTCCATGAGTGGGATCTCTTGTTTGCTCCATCCTTTTCTTAGTGATGGGCTTGTCCTCATCAATGAGGATGTATCCCTCTATGTCAATTCCAGCTGAATTGCAGAGGTGACAAA
The DNA here is from genome assembly GCF_000816755.2 of Arachis ipaensis. Lineage (NCBI taxonomy): Eukaryota > Viridiplantae > Streptophyta > Magnoliopsida > Fabales > Fabaceae > Arachis > Arachis ipaensis. The sequence goes on from NC_029786.2 coordinate 44,920,266, forward strand.
TGAGATGAGGGAAGGCTAACCTTGCCACAGTGGAGGACTTGTCCGCCACCTTGTAGAGTTCTTGGGATATAACCTCATGAACTTCCACTTCCACTCCAATCATGATGCTATGTATCATGATAGCCCGGTCTATAGTAGCTTCGGACCGGTTGCTAGTGGGAATGATTGAGCGTTGGATGAGCTCCAACCATCCCCTAGCCACGGGCTTGAGGTCATGCCTTCTTAGTTGAACCGGCTTCCCTCTTGAATCTCTCTTCCATTGAGCGCCCTCTTCACAAATGAGCCTCAGATTCCCATGGTTCCTCATTAGGGAACTCCATGGAGGTCAGTGGGCGTCCCTTGAGGCCTTCCTCAGTGGGAATCACTGCCTCTTCCTCCTCTCCATGTTCGGCCATGTGAGACGTGTTTATGGCCTTGCACTCTCTCTTTGGATTCTCTTCTGTATTGCTTGGGAGAGTACTAGGAGGGAGTTTAGTAATTTTCTTACTCAGCTGACCCAATTGTGCCTCCAAATTTCTAATGGAGGACCTTGTTTCAGTCATGAAACTTTGAGTGGTTTTGATTAGATCAGAGACAATGGTTGTTAAGTCAGGGTGGCTCTGCTTAGAATTCTCTGTCTGTTACTGAGAAGATGATGGAAAAGGCTTGCTATTGCTAAACCTGTTTCTTCCACCATTGTTGTTGTTGAAACCTTGTTGAGGTCTCTGTTGATCCTTCCATGAGAGATTTGGATGATTTCTCCATGAAGAATTATAGGTGTTTCCATAGGATTTTCCCATGTAATTCACCTCTTCCATTGTTGGGTTCTCAGGATCATAAGCTTCTTCTTCAGAGGAAGCTTCCTTAGTACTGCCTGTTGCTGCTTGCATTTCAGACAGACTCTGAGAAATCATATTGACTTGTTGGGTCAATATTTTATTCTGAGCCAATATGGCATTCAGAGTATCAATCTCAAGAACTCCCTTCTTCTGAGTTGTCCCATTATTCACAGGATTCCTTTCAGAAGTGTACATGAATTGGTTATTTGTAACCATTTCAATGAGTTCCTGAGCTTCTGCAGGCGTCTTCTTCAGATGAAGAGATCTTCCAGCTGAGCTATCCAATGACATCTTGGATAGTTCAGACAGACCATCATAGAAGATTCCTATGATGCTCCATTCTAAAAGCATGTTAGAAGGGCAACTTCTGATCAATTGCTTGTATCTCTCCCAAGCTTTATAGAGGGACTCACCATCCTTCTGTCTAAAGGTTTGGACTTCCACTCTAAGCTTACTCAATTTTTGAGGTGGAAAGAACTTTGCCAAGAAGGCATTGACTAGCTTTTTCCAAGAGTTCAGGCTTTCCTTAGGTTGTGAATCCAACCATGTTCTAGCTCTGTCTCTTACAGCAAAAGGATAGAGCATAAGTTTGTAGACTTCAGGGTCAACCCCATTGGTCTTGACAGTGTCACAGATTTGCAAGAACTCAGCTAATTAAGAACTGATGAGGATCTTCCAATAGAAGTCCATGAAACTTGCAATTCTGTTACATTAGAGAAACTAATTGAGGCTTAAGCTCAAAGTTGTTTGCTCCAATGGCAGGGATAGAGATGCTTCTCCCATAGAAATCAGGAGTAGGTGCAGTAAAGTCACCAAGCACCTTCCTTGCATTGTTGGCATTGTTGTTTTCGGCTGCCATGGTTTCTTCTTCTTTGAAGAGTTCTGTTAGGCCCTCTAAAGAGAATTGTTCTTTAGCTTCTCTTAGTTTTCTCTTCAAGGTCCTTTCAGGTTCAGGATCAGCTTGAACAAGTATGCCTTTATCTTTGTTCCTGCTCATATGAAAGAGAAGAGAACAAGAAAGTATGAAATCCTCTATGTCACAGTATAGAGATTCCTTGAAGTGTCAGAAGAAAGGAAGAATAGAAGGAGGTGGTAGATGGAGGAGAATTCGAACATATACAGAAGGAGGGAGTTCGAATTGTACCTTGAGGAGGAGTGTTAGTCCCTTAAATAGAAGGATATGAGAAGAGGGGAAGATTTTTCGAAGATTAATTAAAAGATTTTAAAAAGAAATTTGAAAATTTGATTGAGATTTTCGAAAACTAAGATTGGGAAAGAAATAAAGTGATTTTTGAAAAAGATTTTGAAATTAGAAAAAGATATGATTGAAAAAAATTAATTTTGAAAAAGATGTGATTGAAAAGATATGTTTGAAAAGATATGATTGAAAATCAATTTAGAAAAAGAAAATTTTTTTAAAATTAAAGTTGATTACTTGACTATCAAGAAATTAAAAGATATGATTTTAAAATTTAAAGTTTGATCCTTTCTTAATAGGCAAGTAACAACTTGAAAATTTTGAAGTAAATCTTTAATTATAGCAAGGATTTTTGAAAATAGTAAAAATAAATATAAAATGGAAAGAAATTGATTTTGAAAGAGATATGATTGAAAAGATATAATTTGAAAAAAATTTGATTTTGAAAAATTATGAAAACTTGAAAGAAATGTGAATTAAAAACAAAATCTTCCCTCTAGTGTCATCCTGGCGTTAAACGCCCAGAATGGTGCCCATTCTGGCGTTTAACGCCCAAATCTCTACCTTTTTGGGCGTTAAACGCCCAGCCAGGTACCCTGGCTGGCGTTTAAACACCAGTTTTCCTTCTTCACTAGGCGTTTTGAATGCCCAGCTTTTTCTGTTTGATTCCTCTGCTGAATGTTCTGAATCTTCAATTCTCTGTATTATTGACTTGAAAAGACATAGTTTTAAAAAATATTTTTGAATTTTTGATGATGAGAAACAATGAAAATGCAACTAAGATCAAATAAACAATGCATGCAAGACACCAAACTTAAAAGTTTGTATACTAAGGACTATAACAATGTAAAAATGCATATGGAAAACAACAAAACACACTAAACAAGAGAATTTAAAGATTAGAGCAAGGAAATCATCAAGAACAACTTGAAGATTAATGAAGACACATGCATGTAATTTTCAAAAATTGAGTAGAAAAGAAAATAAAGAGAATCAAAACTTTTAATAAGAATTCCAGGAATCATGCAATGTTAGTCTAAAGCTTCAGTCTAAAAAGGATTAGACATGTTTGGCCAAGCTTCAGCCGGACATTACATTCAATAGCTAAATTGATGAGAATCAATCAGCTTTTGTGATGGTGGGAACATCACCTTGAAACTCTAGAATTCATTCTTAAAAATTCTGAAAAATACCTAATCTAAGCAACAAGATGAACCGTCAGTTGTCCAAACTCGAACAATCCCCGGCAACGGCGCCGAAAACTTAGTGCACAAAATTGTGATCATCAACAATGGTGCCAAAGGACTTGGAGCTCTTAAACGTGAATCACACTTTGTCACAATTCCGCACAACTAACTAACCAGCAAGTGCACTGGGTCGTCCAAGTAATAAACCTTACGTGAGTAAGGGTCGATCCCACGGAGATTGTCGGCTTGATGCAAGCTATGGTCATTTTGTAAATCTCAGTCAAGCAGATTCAAATGGTTATGGAGTTTAAGGTGATGAAAATAAACATAAAATAAAGATAGAGATACCTATGTAATTCATTGGTGGATTTCAGATAAGCGTATGAAGATGCTTTGTTCCCCTTGAACATCTGCTTTCCTATTGCCTTCTTCCAATCATTCATACTCCTTTCCATGGCAAGCTTTATGTTGGGCATCACCGTTGTCAATGGCTACATCCCGTCCTCTCAGTGAAAATGGTCCTGATGCTCTGTCACAACATCGGCTAATCAGCTGTCGGTTCTCGATCATGTAGGAATAGGATCCATTGATCATTTTGCGTCTGTCACACGCCCCACAATCGCGAGTTTGAAGCTCGTCACAGTCATCCCTTCCCAGATCCTACTCGGAATACCACAGACAAGGTTTAGACTTTCCGGATCTCAGGAATGGCCGCCAATAATTCTAGTCTATACCACGAAGGTTCTAATCTTAGATTAGAAACCCAAGAGATACGCATTCAAGCCATTGCTAGTAGAACAGAGGTGGTTGTCAGGCACATGTTCATAGGTGAGAATGATGATAATTGTCACGGATCATCACATTCATCAAGTTGAAGAACGAATGAATATCTTGGAGAAGAAATAGACTTGAGTTGAATAGAAAAATAATAGTACTTTGTATTAATTCATGAAGAACAGCAGAGCTCCACACCTTAATCTATGGTATGTAGAAACTCCACCATTGAAAATACATAAGAACAAATAGTGTAAGCATGGCCAAATGGCCAGCCTCAAAGGTCTAAGGACTAAACGTCCCAAGATGTAAAATACAATAGCAAAAGGTCCTATTTATAGAAAACTAGTAGCCTAGGGTTTACATAAATCAGTAATTAATGCAGAAATCTTCTTCCGGGCCCACTTGGTGTGTGCTTGGACTGAGCATTGAAGCATTTTTGTGTAGAGACTTTTCTTGGAGTTAAACGCCAGTTTTTGTGCCAGTTCAGTTTTGGAGTTAAACGCCAGAATTCTTGAGCTGACTTGAAACGCCTGTTTGGGCCATCAAATCTCGGTCAAAGTATAGACTATTATATATTGCTGGAAAGCGTAGAATGTCTACTTTTCAACGCAATTGAGAACGTGCCAATTGGGCTTCTGTAGCTCCAGAAAATCCACTTTGAGTGCAGGGAGGTCAGAATCTAACAGCATCTGCAGTCCTTTTTCAGCCTCTAAATCAGATTTTTGCTCAGGTCCCTCAATTTCAGCCAGAAAATACCTGAAATCACAGAAAAACACACAAACTCATAGTAAAGTCCAGAAATGTTATTTTTATTTAAAACTAATAAAAATATAATAAAAACTAACTAAAATATACTAAAAACATACTAAAAACAATGCCAAAAAGCGTATAAATTATCCGCTCATCAGACAGCATAAGAACCTACAAGTTGGTAACATTACTGCTCATCGTACGGGTAAGAATGGAGGTAAAGTAAGGCAAGGCAATGGTAAACGAGCCCATCAGGCTTACATAAACACTGCATGTAAGCAATTCAGAAAAGAGCATGATAACAGGTCTTGCCAGTTTGGATCAACTAACTGCTATGCTTGTGGAGAACTTGGACATATTGCCAAGGATTTTCCGAAGGGATTTACTCAAAATTCAATTAGAACCCAGCAACAAGGACGAGTGTTTGCTATCACTATTGACGATGTTGTGCAATTGAACGCCCTCATTCAAGGTCAGTGTTATGTCAAGAATCGATTTCTAACTGTACTGTATGATTCGGGTGCATCGCATTCTTGTTTTCCCGAACGACATACTTGAGTTTCCTCCTTAGTGAGAGATAGAATTCAGCATTAAACTAGTACCTGGAACTGGACCGATTTCTATAGCACCGTGCCGGATGTCACCACTGGAACTTGCAAAGTTGAAGAAGTAGTTGGATGAGCTACTTGGAAAGGAATTTATTCGTCCTAGTGCATCATCTTAGGGAGCTCCAGTATTGCTAGTAAAGAAGAAGGACGGTGGAATCAGACTTTGCGTAGATTACCGATAGCTAAATAAAGACACTATCAAGAACAAGTATCCACTTCCACGGATAGATGATTTGATGGATCAGTTGCAAGGTGCAACTGTGTTCTCGAAGATTGATTTGCGATTGAGCTATCACTAGATTCGAGTGAAAGAATCAGATATACCGAAGACTGTATTTAGAACTCGTTATGGTCACTATGAGTATACGGTTATGTCGTTTGGACTAACTAATGTTCCTACGATTTTCATGGATTACATGAATCATATTTTCCGTCCGTACCTTGATCAGTTTGTAGTAGTTTTCATAGACGATATTCTCATCTATTCGAAGATAGAAAGAGTGCATGAAGAGCATCTAAGGATTGTATTGCAGACACTGAGGACTCGGAAGTTATATGATAAACTATCAAAGTGCGAATTTTAGACAGCGAAGGTGGATGGAATTTTTGAAGGACTATGATTTCAAATTAAGTTATCACCCAGGGAAAGCGAACGTGGTGGCAAACGCTTTAAGTAGGAAGAATTTGAGTATCTCTTGGATGATGATACAGGAAGAAAAATTACTCGCGGAATTTGAGGACCTTAAGTTGGCTATGACGAAGTAGCTGATTATGTTTCAAAATGTTTAACCTGCCAGAAGATGAAGGTGGAACATCAGAAGCTGTCAGGAACCCTGCAACCCTTAGAAATACCACAATGGAAATGGGAGCAGATTACTATGGATTTTGTCACGGGATTGCCAAGGACCTCAACAGGACACAATACCATCTGGGTAATTGTGGACAGGTTGACAAAGTCAGCGCACTTCCTTCCGATTCGAGTTGACTATACTTTAGAAAGGTTGGAACGAATATATATTCAAGAAAACGTACGACTACATGGGATACCTTCATAAATTGTCTCAGATCAAGTTTCGAGGTTTACTACTAGATTTTGGGGAGCTTTTCAGAAAGCGTTGGAAACAGAATTTCACACGAGTATAGCATACCATCCTCAGATAGACGGACAATCAGAGCAGACAATCCAGACGTTAGAAGACATGTTACGATTATGTATGATAGACAACCAAAGCAGCTGGGATAAGTATTTGCTGTTGGTCGAATTTGTCTACAACAACAGTTGCCAATAAAGTACCGGGATGGCACCATACGAAGCTCTCTACGAAAGAAGATGTCGGACACCATTGTGTTGGAATGACGATGGGGAAGCTAGTGTCTTAGGTCCAAACTTAGTGTAAGAAACTACTGAGAAGATAAAGGAGATTCGTCAGAAGATCCAGATAGCACAAGGCCGTTAAAAGAGCTATGCCGATAATAGACGTAGACCCTTAGAGTTTAGTGAGGGAAACCATGTCTTTCTAGAAGTAACTTCGATTACTGGAATAGGTAGAGCCCTTAAGACTAAAAAGCTTAACCCACGATACATAGAACATTTCCAAATACTTAAAAGAGTCGGTTTAGTAGCTTATCAAATAGCCCTTCCTCCTTATTTATCAAACCTTCATGATATTTTTTTTATGTCTCGCAACTTAAGAAATATGTTCCCGATGAGAGTCACGTTTCACAACCAGAAACAGTACAGTTATAAAAT
>NC_029786.2:44927531-44933784 GCF_000816755.2 Arachis ipaensis
TGTTCTTCCTTAGGAATCATGCTTAACTTGACTTGAGGGCCATGAAACGTGAATTTTCAGCAAGTATAAGGTGAGATATCTCTTCCTAACATACTGAGTGAGATTTGCTTAGTTGAGAGTTTTTGGATTTAAAGTTGTTCTTGATGTGATTTAGGAGGAAAAAGTGCTTAAGGACCACCTGAAAGTTTAACCGAATTAGGAGTAGCAAAACTAGGTAGGGATTGATGAATTTAATTTTGATTGATTGTGTTTGAGTTGTGTGATTATGATATGGTTTGGCTGTTCTTGAAATTGATTGTTTGTATGAGTAATTCTTGTTGAAATTTTGGTGAAAATTTGATGAAATTTGATGAAATTCAAGCTATGAATGTGTGTTCTTGTGGCTGCTGGAAAACGAAACCCTAGAGCTTAAATTGAGGTTCAATTTGTGTTAAAATCATGTAGAAAATATGGGGTTTTAGTGGCTGGGAATTTATTTTGAATTTTGGTAAAAATCAGTTGCTGAAAAGACTAAAAAACGGGTAAAAACAGAGAAAGAATTTGAAGAATATACGAAGAACACGAAGAACACTTTGAGTGTGGTGAAAAAAATTGAAGAACACCTTTTAGATCTTAGAAAGGGCAAGGAAGTAAATTTTTTGGTGTTTAAGGGGTTATATGGTAATTTCTGGAAGTTAGGGTGGTAAAAGTAGAAATATTAAAAGTTACGGGTGGTAAAAAGTGAATTTTAAAGGTTAAAAATAAAAGGTAAGTTAATTTTCGAAAATTTAGTATTAAAATAATAAATAATAATAAAATATTAAATAATAATATTTAATTAAAAATAATATTTTAATAAAAATAATAAAATAATGCGGAAAAGGTAGTTTTCTGTAAAAGCTTTAGAAAGATAACTTTAAGTGCATAATCTCATAATTACCTTCATAAAACACTTAGGGAGTGGTAATAACATGATAGTGAGGCAAAGCTAAAGAAAAGATAAAAAGTTAAAGAAAAGATAAAAACCAAAGAAAAAGTCTGTAAAATTTTTATGACAGAAAAATAGACAGAGACTAGTGAACGAACTAGGGCAACTTAGTTAGTAATTGAGTTGCAACTAGGGTTAGGTGTTATATGAAAAGTTAAACTATTTCAGTATAGACTTAATGAACCTATACCTGGGACAGGCTAACTATTCATACCGAAATTTACATAAGCTTTAAATACATATGTTATGAAGAGAAATCAAAGCAGAGTAATCTAAGAAAAGATTGGGATTATAGAAGTTCAATTCCATTAATAAAGATAATAATTATCAATTATGCTGTTGAATTGGATAACTCCTGAGTTACTGATTTCTTAACCAAGACCAAAAGGAGAAAAATAAATCTACTTGGAATAAAAATGTCTTCAAAGTAAAAGTAACAATAGCATGAATAAAAGAAATCAATATTAAACTGAAATACCTCAAATAACATTAATTCAAATAATCTGTAACATGAAAGAATTCATAAAGTAGCTTGCAAAAGTAAATAAAAGGAATATTGAACCTGATCAAAAGAGATAATCCTGAAAGTGAATAAAAATCCTAAATCTAAATCCTAATCCTAAAGAGAGAGAGAGAATCTCTCTCTAAACTAAATCTAATTCATGGAAAGTAAAAATTGGCAAGCTCCCCCTGAATGGATGCATTCCCTCACTTCATAACCTCTGGTCTATGCCTTCTGGACTTGGATTTGGGCCAAAAAGGGCTTCAAAAATCGCTGTGAGCATTTTCTGCAATTTCTGGTGCATGGCCTCTGTCACGCGTCCGCGTGGGTCACGCAGTCGCGTCATTCGTAGCTTTTCTTGCCACGCGATCGCGTCAATCATGCGACCGCGTCATATTCGTTCTGCTTAAGGCGCGCGGTCGCGTCAGTCATGCGGCCGCGTCGCTGCTTCTTTGCGCTTGGCATGCGATCGCGTCGTCCATGCGATCGCGTGGATGCCAGTTTTTTCAAGGACTCCGTTTTGTGCTTTCCTTCCATTTTTGTATGTTTTCTTTTCATCCTTTGAGTCATTCCTGCCTTAGAAGATCTGAAACTACTCAACACACTGATCACGGCATCGAATGGAAATAAAGGTAATTAAAATAATTAATTTTAAAGCATAGGAAACATGTTTTTCACATACATCACATAATAAGGAAGGAGAAGTAAAACCATGAAATTAATATGAATAAGTGGGTGAAGGATTGAATAAATCACTCAAATTAAGAACAAAATATATCATAAAATATGGGTTTATCAACCTCCCCACACTTAAACAATAGCATGTCCTCATGCTGAATCCAAGGTAATAAGTAAGGTTAAAGTGATGGAATGTCATGCAATGCAATCTAATCTAAATGCAACTACCTAAATGCAACATGCAATTCTAATTTATTCACTCATATATAAAGCTTACAGGTAGTTAAATTAATTCACATTCTCAAGGAGTCATATATGTATATATAGCCAAGCCTTAGATAATCAATAAGCACTTTTACAATTGAGATGGGAGAAAAAATATTTTATGAACTTGCAAGACAATTAGATAATTCAAACAGAGATAAATGTTAATGAGCTATTGAACCCTCACTGGATTTGTGTTTACTCTCTAGTCACTCAGTGTTTATTGGGTTAATCACTCTATTCCTCTTTTTATTCTTCTTTTCTATAACTTTGTTTTTCATCTAACCAATCAACAATTATAGAATACAGTCATACCAAAAATCATGAGGTCTTTAATTAAGGTTGTAATGGGGCCAAGGTAAAGGTAAGGATATATGTATAAGGCTAAGTGAGCTAATAAGTGAATCCTTAATTAGACTAAGATCTCACCTAACATACATACTTAGTAAAACAAAACTTCTTTACCTATTTTTCCATTTTTTTTCCACTTTTGGATGTTACATGCTCATGTTTCAAATTTTATTTTTATCCCATGTGCATTGCTTTTATTTTGCATTTGGGGAATTCTTTTATGTCCCCTTTATTAAGCACTGAAAAATAACTTTTTTTTATTGCACATGGTAATTTAATCACTTTGATTTTTCATGAGCATGCTTCCCAAAAATTTTTTAAGTTGAGTTATTTTATTCTTTTCAACTCTTCTACCTTTTGTTTTTATCATCCATGTTCCCAATAGGTTTCCCACATTTTAAACTATTCATAATTTTCTATCTTAAGCTAACCAAGGATTCAACTTGGGATTTTATTTTGTTTTTCTGCTTAAGGCTAGTAGTGTGGCTAATAAAATAAAAAGGGCATTTAAAGGCTCAAGGGGGCTAACAAGGGTGATGTAAAAGGTAGGCTATTTTGGGATAAGTGAGCTAAAATCAAATGATGGCCTCAATCATTCTTTTGGTATGTATCTATATTCTATATTCTATATTCTATAATTGGACATATAGATTAAAACAAAGTAAAGAACATCAGAATATAAAAGAAGGGCGGAACACACAGGAATAAAAATTATGGTTTAAATGTAACCATACAATTAAGCTCAAAACTCACAGGCTATGTGTTCTCTAGCTCAAAAATCATTTATCACTTATGTATGTGATGTAGGTTTAGTTAAAAATTCTCATTATTCTCAATGTAAAACTTATATTGAATGGCTTTAAAGTTCTAGTGTTTCTCCTTGATGAAGTGTTGTTAACTTAACTACATGATGTAATGCTATATATACAAGGTTTATGGATTTAAATCTGTTATGTTCAAGTTCCTAGCTTACTTCCTTTTTATATTTTCAATTTAAACTAAGCTATCTTATGATAAAAAGGATAAACTATACTAATTAATCCACTAATAAGTTAGAATTGTAAACTAAACTAAATAACTAAGATATGAACTAAAGTGCAACATGCAGAAATAGAGTAAAAATACATAAAAGTAGCAATGTATAAGTACTCGGAAAATAAAAATAAAAATAAAGAGAAAAATACAGAAAAATATCCAAAATAAAAGAAAAAGAGTCTGTGGTGGTTCACCAAAATAATACGCCAGAGATGGCGACCTCCCCACACTTAAAATGAAGCATCGTCCCTGATGCTCACTCAAGCAGGGTGTGAAGGGGTGTCATCACTGGAAGGGATGGTAGCTAGTGTCTCTGTCGTGGCTGGCTGAATGTCCGGCTGCTGGAGAGGAGGGGCTGTCTGAATGGGGATCTCAGGATCTGCAGCCTGGATCTGATGTGGGACCTCTGCCTATGGTGCCGCCTGCTCGGTGTCTGCCTGGGGATAGGTCTCTGCCTCGAGCGCATCCGCCTCCTCTTCAGATGCCTCAGAAGGTGTGTCAGGCTCGGAGTGGATGTCGCCGGATCGTATCATCAGCTTCAGGTGCTCATAGCGTCGCTTGTTGCGACGCTCCATCTGGTCAAGTCGTCGAAACAAGCGGTGCACCAGATGATAGACAGGCTCTGTGGCAAGTAGAGGTGCAGTGGTGGTGGCAGGGGTAAATGGTGCAGCAGTGGAGGAAGAGGGACCGGCAGATGGTGTAGCTGTATCATCAGCAGTGGCAATCAGGAATGAAGGTTTGTAGCCCAAGGCCAGGANCTCGGCATAATGTAGTTGCTGAATATCTGATGCCATAGCCGAGCCTCATCGTTCAGGTAAATCCGCTTGATCCCTTTGGGCATAGTGGTGTTCTGACCCATGATCCAAGGAACTGACGGGTCAAGGGCAATCCGGGCCTTGACTGCATCCCAGTCAAATCGCATATAGCGCATATCTTCCTCATCTTTCTAATAGCCATCTGTCTGATCAGTCTTAGGCAGAAGTTTCAGAACCTCTTCTATTGCCTCCTTAGTAACCAGAATCTACTTCCCCCTAAGGTTCACTACATCTAGGGAAGTTTTGAAGTAGTTGCAGTAGAATTCCCTAACCCAAGATGCATTAACCTCAATCAGAGGTCTTTCCAGAAAGAACCAGCCTCTTTGTTTGATCTGATCAGAGGTGTATTGCTGGAGTTCTTCTGGGATCTTTAAAGTCCGCTCCAGGTATAGGTTCCTGGAGTTTACAAACACCGGATACTTCAGCTCACAGTATCGGTTTGCAAACTTTACTAGGTCAGTGGCGGAAAGTAGCTGGTCGGCCTTCTCCTGCGGGGTAAAGGCTTTCTCCCGCAAGGAGGCATCATGCATGAGGTCGATGACAGACACGGAGGCATCTCCTCGTTTCCTTTTGCCAGTAGTGGCCTTGCCTTTTCCCCTTCTCTGGGAATCTGACATCCTGAAAAACAGAAAACCAGGATATAATAAAAATAGGAAGGCAAATAGGTAAATAATCAAAGAAAACACAAAGTGGCAAAGGAGCAATAGGATAATGAATATGAGTTAAGTAAAATGTGCATTTAGGATTGTATAGTAGTGAAAAGTCTGAAAAGAAGAAATCACAATCCAAAATGTAATTGAATGCAAGTTAAAAGAAAAATTAACATCATGCCTTGGTTATACTGTTAAAAGGAAGTGAAAGAAAAGCAAAAAAAGAAGTTTTAAAAAGGTTAGGTTGGTTAGAGTTAAAATTAGTGAGTTAGTGAAAGATGGGTTAAAGTAAGAGGCATAATGAAAATAGTCCAAGTAACAAGTAATCACAGGTAGAAGCTATAGGTAACTCATATTCAAACAAGTAAAACAGTTTGATGATGATTCAAATAGAGATAAAGAAAGCAAAAATAGGAATCAACATCAAAATTGCATTTTAAGAACTAGGAAATCAAAGAGGATAAGAATGCATGCCCTGGCATTCATGAATGGTTTGGTTAAAGCAGAGGAAAATAGAGTTCAAGATTCCAAAACCAAAACATGAATGAAAGTCAAAAAGATTTATAAAAATTTGGGCAGCATTCTGGCTAAAATTGGATTTTCATGGAAAATAAACAGCAATCAAACAGTTCATATGAATTAAAAAAATCAAGCTACAGTTACATATAATGAATATAAACATGAAAATTCAGTGTAAAGAGCAGCAATATACAAGAAATACAGCATATGAACAAGATCACAGCAACAGCAGATTTGCAAATTTGATAAAATAGAAACATGAACAGTGCAAGTAAACAGACTTAAGTCCACTAACCACATCCTAGGCTACCTAACAACCTAAAATCCACTACAACATGCATATCTAACTAGCCTAAACATGAACATAAACGAAAAAATAAGAATAAACTACGAACGGATAAAAGGGATTGCGTGTTGCGGAACCTGGAAGGCCGAATAATGAGAATAGACAGAAAGGTGGCTGGGGGTGGTG
>NC_029786.2:44933866-44964990 GCF_000816755.2 Arachis ipaensis
CCGAATTCTAGAGAGAAGAGGGAGCTTCTCTCTCTAGAAATCTAACTAAAGGCTCATATTGGCTAAACTAATTGCTCCTCCCTTGCCCAAGCTTGAATTCTGTATGAAATAGCATTAGAAATGAGTTGGGTTGGGCCCAAAGTGCTTCAGAAATCGCTGGGGGCGATTTCACCTTAGTGGGCCACGGCAGAATCGGCGCGCACGTGTACATGGTGCGTGCGCGCCCCTTATCGTGAAACAACATATGACAAATTTTATATCATTTCGAAGCCCCGGATGTTAGCTTTCCAATGCAACTAGAACCGCCTCATTTGGACCTCTGTAGCTCATGTTATGGTCGATTGAGTGCGAAGAGGTTGGGCTTGACAGCTTTACGGTTCCTTCATTTCTTCATGAGTTCTCCCGCTTTGCATGCTTTTCTCCTCACTTCTTCCATCCAATACTTGCCTTATGAACCTAAAATCACTCAACAAACACATCAAGGCATCGAATGGAATTAAAGTGGATTAAAATCACCAATTTTAGGGCCTAAAAAGCATGTTTTCACATTTAAGCACAAATCAAGGGAGAATTGCAAAACCATGCTATTTCATTGAATAAATGTGAGAAAAGGTGATAAAATCCCCCAAATTAAGCACAAGATAAACCACAAAATTGGGGTTTATCAAATCTCCCCACATTTAAACTAAGCATGTCCTCATGCTAAAATCAAGAAAGAAGCAAAGGGACATCAACATTTATTCAATGCAAACTGACTACGTGCAACCTATCTATATGCAATCTAAGTACATGAATGCATCCACTTAGTCAAAATAAATCAATTCCCAAGAATACATATATAAACACAAGGGCTAAGGCAATAGCAATCACTCAACCCACAATTGAATTGAATTATTAAAAAGATTTTACAAACTTGCAAGAAAAGAGATGATCATGGGTGGAGACATGTAATTAAGCGATCAAACCCTCACCGGATGTGTATCCGCTCTAGTCACTCAAGTGTATGGGGTTGATTCACTCAATTCTCCCCTAATCATGATTTCCAAGATTTGTTTTTCATCTAACAATCAACAATTATTTCATGCATGCATACAAATATCATGAGGACTTCCCATAGGTTGTAATGGGGTTAGGGTCAAGGTAGGATGCATATGGTCAAGTGAGCTTGAGATTTGAATCTTTGATTAACTTAAACATCCCACCTAACCTATGACAACCTATACAATTCTAAACAAACCTAACTACCCATTCTTCACTTTTTCACACACTCATGCATTCTCTTTTTTATCACCACCCATATGCATTAACTTTTATTGAACCTTGCTTTGGGGCATTTTGTCCCCTTTTTTTATTGCAATTTTTTTTTCTTTCTTTTCTATATATTTTATTTTTTTTCTTTTTGTTTTTTTTCTCATTTTTTTCTCTTTTCAAACTAAAATGTATACAAGAACATCAATGCATATGGTTTACACATGATTAATACATGAGTATGTTCCCAATTTCCAAGATTCTCAACACAAATACAAAAACACACTTTTATCTCTACCCAATGTTCCCAACTCTCCCAAAATCAAATGATAAACACTCTCACTAGCCTAAGCTAATCAAAGATCCAAATTAAGGGATATTTATTGTTTTTCACTTATGCCTAACAATGGAAGATAAAAGGTAGGCTATATGGTTAAGTGAGCTATTTGAACAATGGACTCAATCATATAAATGTATGTATACACAAAATAATAGACATAAAGAATCAAACAAATCAAAGATTACAATCATAGGAAGAGAATAATGCACACAAGAATGAAAATAAGTGGTTATGTATAATGTAACCACACAATTAGGCTCAAATCTCACATGCTTGTGTTCTTAGCTCAAAAATCATGTTCCACAAAGTATATAATTCAAGCAAGTTCTAAAAAAAAATTTTTTTTCAATCAATTGGGGTGCCCTATGGATAAAATCCTTGGAAAATATCATGATTTTGACTAATCTTAATATATACATATGCAAAATAAGAAAATGCAACTAAGAATTCTAAATTGAAATGCAAAAGTGTTGGGATTAGAAACTTGTTACCCAAAAACGCCGAGTGGTCGGACGACCTCCCCACACTTAAAAGTTTGCACCGTCCTCGGTGCACTAAAAAAAATGAGCAAGGGGGTACGGCGACATTCCGAGTTGCCACCTTCAGCTGGTAGGTCAACCGGTTGCTGCGTGTTCTTCCTGCCGCTTCCATTTTTGCTTGTGGTGCATCAATCATGAAAAACAAAATAAACACCGTAAGATGAGAAAATACAAGAGCAAGGAAGCGTGAATTATTGGAATGAGGTAAGACCTACTAGAATGGAGTGAGTGAATTAGTGTGATATTGATGGAAGATAGGTGTGTGGGTTCTAAAATTGCACGCAGTTTAGAATACACACACACTAGTACAAAAAGTTATGTCACAACTACACAAAAGAAAATATGCACTTCACTCATTCTAGTGTGCTTAAGATACTTTAAAAGACTCATAGGTTAAAACAACCCAACAAGTAGTGAAGAAGCATAAAAGCATTCAAGCAAAAATCAAGCAATTGTGAAATTGGATAATGCATGGACATTGATTGATGTGTAAGTAAATTTAGTGAACAAAATGGTATATGAAACTCACACAACAATCAATGACACATATTGAAGTTGTTGCAACACCTAAGTGACATAGAGGTGAAACACATGGATGCTATGGAACTTGGGAAAAAGAGGATAGAAGTGAAGATCAGTAAACAGTAAACAAGATTAGTAATCCAACACTTATAATGGAAAATAAAAATTAAACTATCTAACTAACTAAAAGAAATGGTGTTATATGATGCTTGGTAGTGTTGGATGATGATTGAAGGGTGGAAAGAGAAGAGAAGAAGGAAAGAAATGGAAAGAGGAGAAGAAAAGAAGGTGAGTGAAACAGGGCAATCCACGCGTGCGCGTCATGTGCGCGTAAGCGTGGATTGATGAAATGGAAGCGACGCGTACGCGTGCAGTGCGCGTACGTGTGCATGGCAAGGCAGAGAGTCGATGCGGACGCGCAAGGTACGCGTGCGCGCGCCTTTGGGCACAAAGTTGGCACACTTCAGGCACAACTCTCGGGTGAATGTATGGAGGGGTGAAAAAAACTCAATCCACGCGTACGCGTACATAGCGCGTCCGCGTGGATGGTCGAAAATGCTTGAGACGCGCGTACGCGTGGAGTGCGCGTGCGCGTGGGTGGTGCTCTGTTTTTCAAAATTTTTCTATGTTTTTGCACCAAACCAAGCATTCCAAACCTCCAAACAACTACCAAAATATGATAAAACCTTATTTAACCTACTAGACTCCCAAATAAACTCAACTAAGCAATTCAAAACATGAAATTAAACTAGTTCTACTAATATATACAAAAGAGAAAAAGGAAAGAGTTTACCATGGTGGGTTGTCTCCCACCTAGCACTTTTGTTTATTGTCCTTAAGTTGGACTTATAGGGAGCTCTTCATCAAGGTGGCTTGTGCTTGAATCCATCCTTGAACATCCACCAATGTTTGGACTTCAATTGTGCTTCATCATTCAAAGTTAGTAACTCCAAACTTTGATGGAGTTCTTCACAAACCATAGGCTCCCAAAGTTGATCTTCCTTGTGTGATCCGGGATCCCACACTTTGTTTTCACACCCGTCCTTGAGTTGATCATGGTGATTTTCTCCGGGTGGCAAGAGAGATGAATTCTCATGGGAGCACCAATCTATTCTCCTAGACCCACCCAATTGAGCACTAGTCCAACCCTTGCTCTTTGAAGCTTCAACCATAATGAGCCTTGATTTGCAACTCCAACCACGAAACATCTTTCTTTTACGCTTCATCCCACAAAGCATCCTAAGTTGACCATCCGTTTCAAGCAAGCCATATTCAAGTGGGATAACAAAGATAATAGAAATGAGTTTCATCCACTCAAATAAAGGTGTAGATGGAAACCTAGGCAAAGGTGATTCCAAGGGTCTTGCTAAAACATATTCAATTCCCATCCTCCTTTTTCTAAGGACTTCCACCTCTTCACAAGATCTCTTAATTTCAATCCTTTGTTCAACAATTTTATCTAAACCTTTTCCCTTACTCAAATCACAAATGGGAGGACAAGAGAGATTTAACTCCACATTGCTTTCCATCTCCTTGGGAGAAGGTTCTTCATGCTCAAAGGATTCTTCACCACTAAGACTTGATGCTTGATCTTCATCACCAAGGGGACTAAATTCTTGCTCTATCCCATCCAATTCTTCACAAGAGATATGCCTTGGAGGTTGTGCACATTCCTCCTTAGCATCAAATTCAATCATCTTGGAGGGGTTTTCTTCAATCCTAGACTCCCAAGGTGGTTCTGCATCTCCTAAGTCTTCAACCACTTCTTCCTCTTGTTCAATAATCTCTACCTCCTCCTCTTGTTGCATTACTTGTTTTAACTCCTCTTCTTCACCTTGGAGCTTCAAGTTCACTCCCTCACTAAGCTCCTTGGTTGCTTCTCCACATTCTACAATGGAAGTGCCTTGATCGCATAGGCTAAGGCGGGATGAAACTATATTGCCAATGGCTTCTACCATGATGGCCATTTTTGCTCTTAAATCCTCAAAATTCTTTTCATCCTCCTCGTGTTGCCTTAAGATATGAGATTCAAGATCCCTTAATTCTAGGATAGAGGCTTCATCGGGGGGTGATGGTGGAAGAGAGGGTTCATTGTTTGAGGGAAAGGTATTATAGTTCGAAGGTGGTTCTTCTTGGTAGGGTTGTGGTGGTAAGTCGTATTCATCTTGGTAATAATATGGAGGGGGTGGCTCTTGAAAATGTTGATGTTGGAATGGTGGTGGCTCTATATGTGGTTCATATGGCTCATATGATTGTTGGTAGGATGGATATGGATTAGGGTCATATGGAAATGGTTGGTAAGAAGGGGCTTGTGAGTATGGTTGATGGCTATGTTGAGGATATGGCTCATAGGTGTATGGTGGTGGTTCTTGGAAGTCACAAGGGGATTCACCATAACCATTGGATTGGTATGCATCATAGAATGGCTCTTCTTCATAGTGCATTGGTGGAGGTTGTTGCCAAGAGGATTGATCATATGCATATGGCTCCTCCCACCTTTGGTTATCCCATCCTTGATGCACATCTTCATTGAAGTTCCCATTTCCTACAACATAGTTGTAATCACACTCATAGCCAAAGTGAGAATTCATAGTAAAAGTAAAAATAAGAAACAAAAGCTAACAAGAAATAATGAAACAAAATCCTAGAACAAGCAAAACTAACAAGCAATCCAAAAATCAAGCTATTCACAATATTCACATATATACAATAACCAATAACATAACACCATTGCAACTCCCCGGCAACAGCGCCATTTTGACAAACAAATTCTTTTGACGGTTTAGAATTTGTCTAATGAAGTCTCGTTGTGAAGTATAGTTTCCAAACCAATCAAGAATCCTTTCATTCAAAAATTTAGGTTGTCACTAGTAACAAACCCCAAATGAATTTATAACCGGAGTATTTGAACTCCGGATCGTCTCACGAAGAGTTGCAATGAAATGTATGATTATTGGCTATGAGGGGTATAGGGGGGTTTTGATTGATAAAGGGGCAATAAAATAAAAAAAGACGAGAAAAGTAAATTGAGCAATTAAAGAAATCAATTAATAAAGAGAGACATTCATGGCAATGGATTGAGATCATAGGCTTTCTATCCTAGTCATGCATGATTAATTCATCTTATTTAGTTAACTCACACATCGGGAGAATGTCAAACAAGACTAATTAATCATGTCACAAATATAAACAAGAATTTATCTCATTACGTCATCTCCGACGATTGAGGAAGGTATCATGTTATCCTCATACTCAGAGAAAGTCTAATAAGACTAGCTAATCTCAATCCAAAAGTCCTAATCAACTCACTAATTTAATTAGCAAAAGATTAGCGTCAATGGAAGCAATATTTCAAAAGTCCTAATCAACTCACTAATTTAATTAGCAAAAGATTAGCGTCAATGGAAACAATATTAGCTAACAACTCTAGATCACCAACATGAGTTGGGTTTTCATGACTCAAGATTGCCTAATTACTCTTTCCAAGCCAAGAATGCTCAAAATCTACTATAAGGCCCAACCAAGCATTTTGTCAAACACTTGGTGGGTACAAATGGAAAGCATAGCAAAATAGCAAGGAAAGTAAATCTACACTACTCAATTGCAAGGAATTAAACAACAACAAATCAAATCAACAATAAAGGAACATGAATCATAAATTGCATTAAAGGAAAATGGAAGAACAAGAGTGTATCAACAACAAAGTAAGCAATTACAAGAATGAAATACAAAATTAGAGAGAGGAAGAGTAGAGGAACAAGAAATTGTAAAGGAAAAGTAAATCAAAGCATGAATTAAACCTAGATCTAAGATGAAAATTAACCTAACCTAATTCTAGAGAGAAGAGGGAGCTTCTCTCTAGAAATCTAACTAAAGGCTCATATTGGCTAAACTAATTGCTCCCCCCTTGCCCAAGCTTAAATTCTGTATGAAATAGCATTAGAAATGAGTTGGATTGGGCCCAAATTGTTTCAGAAATCGCTGGGGGCGATTTCACCTTAGTGGGCCACGGCAGAATCGGCGCACACGCGTACATGGCGCATGCGCGCCCCTTAGCATGAAGCAACATATGGCAAATTTTATATCATTTCGAAGCTCCGGATGTTAGCTTTCCAACGCAACTAAAACCGACTCATTTGGACCTCTGTAGCTCATGTTATGGTCGATTGAGTGCAAAGAGGTCGGGCTTGACAGCTTTACGGTTCCTTCATTTCTTCATGAGTTCTCCCGCTTTGCATGCTTTTCTCCTCACTTCTTCCATCCAATACTTGCCTTATGAACCTAAAATCACTCAACAAATACATCAAGGCATCGAATGGAATTAAAGTGGATTAAAATCACCAATTTTAGGGCCTAAAAAGCATGTTTTCACATTTAAGCACAAATCAAGGGAGAATTGCAAAACCATGCTATTTCATTGAATAAATGTGAGAAAAGGTGATAAAATCCCCCAAATTAAGCACAATATAAACCACAAAATTGGGGTTTATCACGGTCGCGTGGGAAGTGTAGTTCGCCATTTGACGCAATCGCATGGATGATGCGGTCGCGTCGCGCACCCTTTTTTTTATGCAGAATGCAGGATGCAATGCTTAATGTGAATGCTATGCGTGATTCCAGGTTCAATAAAATAAAAATAAAATTCAAAAACAAACAAAACGAAATAAAATTAAAATTGCAAAAGGAACGATCATACCATGGTGGGTTGTCTCCCACCTAGCACTTTTAGTTAAAGTCCTTAAGTTGGACATTGGAAGGGCTTCCTGTTATGGTGGCTTGTGTTTAAATTCATCCAAAAATCTCCACCAATGCTTGGAATGCCAATAGCCTCCTGGGTCCCAAACTAGGCATGTAAAGCTTCTGAGCAGCTTTAAACAGATTTTCAGGCTCCCGGGGTGACGAATGGCAGAATAGATTCCAGGATCCCAAGCCTTGTTTTTAAATCCGCCTCCGTCTTGATCTCCATGTTTCCATCCGGGCGGTTTAAAAAGTAAATTCTCACCATGGTAACCAAACGTTTTCCGAGATCCATTCGATTGATTTTGATGCCAATCCGTGCACTTCGAGTTGAAGCGTGGAACCTTATTGAACCTTGTGCACCAGCTCTGAGCACGAGCCATTTCCCTCTTACTCTTAAAGCCGCAGAGAGCTCTAAGCTGGCCATCTGTTTCAAGTAAACCATATTCAAGTGAATAAGTAAAGTTAAAAGTTAAGGATTGTACCCACTTGAAGCTTGTATTAGGTGGTAATGGCCTTGGGGAAGGTGTTTCTGGTGGTTCTGTAAGTTTTACTCCCTTGTGCTCTTCTGTGAATTCCTCCACTTCTTTGCAAGGATCTTCAAATGCATCATCACCCTGGTCAAAGTATTCTATGTCTTCCTCATCACTTGAGTCATAGATTGGAGGTTGAGAGAAATCTACCTCTGCATCATCCTCGTATTCATTTGGGGAAGATTCGTCGATCTCAGAGAACTCACTTGCAGATGCAAGTTCATTACTAAGAGAGCTTGACTTGTGACTATCATCATCAAGGGAATTTGCTTCTTGGATTATTCCGTCTGATTCTTCATAAATGACTTGCCTTGGGGATTGTGCGCTATCCTCCTTAGCATTAACTGTAATGTCCTTGACGGATTTCTCTTCAGTTCTGGATTCCTATGGAGGTTCTGCGTCTCCTAGATCTTCAACCAACTCTTCTTCTTGTACAATGACAGCTTCTTCTACTTGTTCGAGTACGAATTCATGCTCTGTCTTGTCTACTGGAGTTTCTAATATCTCCTTCAAGCTACGCTCTTCATTAGATTGTCCACATGGGGCTGTGGTTAGTCCTTGAATGTTCGAGCATCTAGAAGCTAATTGAATTACTGCTTGCTCCAGTTGTCGAATGGTTGCTTGAAGCTTATTTACTGTTTCCTTGAGGCAAACCTCTGATTCTCAGGGTGATGAATTTGGATATGAAACATAGGAAAGTGGTGGTGCTTGGGGGTGATTGAATTGGAACTGGGGTAGGAAAGGATCATACGGTGGCAAATGGTGAAGAGAAGCTTGTGAGTGTGGTGGTTCGAGGTTATGTTGAGAGGATGGTCTATAGGCACGGGTGGGACTTGTTGGTAGTTACAAGGTTGTCCACCATATCTATCAGCTGGGTATTCATTGTAGAATGGTCATTGTCCATGATATCTTGGAGGGTGTTGTTGCCTAAAAGGTTGATTAGATCCTCTTGGCTCCATCCATCCTTGATTGGTTTGACCTTGATGCATATTCCTGCTGAACCTTTACTAAGATAAAGGAAGGTCAAGGGATTAATTGATTTGATCTTCGAATCCTATTTATTTCCTAAGAAACGATTGCGATTATAGAAGTTCAATTCCATTAACAAAGATAATAATTATCAATTATGCTGTTGAATTGGATAACTCCTGAGTTACTGATTTCTTAACCAAGACCAAAAGGAGAAAAATAAATCTACTTGGAATAAAAATGTCTTTAGAGTAAAAGTAACAATAGCATGAATAAAAGAAATCAATATTAAACTGAAATACCTCAAATAACATTAATTCAAATAATCTGTAACATGAAAGGATTCATAAAGTAGCTTGCAAAAGTAAATAAAAGGAATATTGAACCTGATCAAAAGAGATAATCCTGAAAGTGAATAAAAATCCTAAATCTAAATCCTAATCCTAAAGAGAGAGAGAGAATCTCTCTCTAAACTAAATCTAATTCATGGAAAGTAAAAATTGGCGAGCTCCCCCTGAATGGATGCATTTCCTCACTTCATAACCTCTGGTCTATGCCTTCTGGACTTGGATTTGGGCCAAAAAGGGCTTCAGAAATCGCTGGGAGCGTTTTCTGCAATTTCTGGTGCGTGGCCTCTGTCACGCGGTCGCGTCATTCGAAGCTTTTCTTGCCACGCGGTCGCGTCAGTCATGCGACCGCGTCATATTCGTTCTGCTTAAGGCGCGCGGTCGCGTCAGTCATGCGGCCGCGTCGCTGCTTCTTTGCGCTTGGCATGCGATCGCGTCGTCCATGCGATCGCGTGGATGCCAGTTTCTTCAAGGACTCCGTTTTGTGCTTTCCTTCCGTTTTTGTATGTTTTCTTTCCATCCTTTGAGTCATTCCTGCCTTAGAAGATCTGAAACTACTCAACACACTGATCACGGCATCGAATGGAAATAAAGGTAATTAAAATAATTAATTTTAAAGCATAGGAAACATGTTTTTCACATACATCACATAATAAGGAAAGAGAAGTAAAACCATGAAATTAATATGAATAAGTGGGTGAAGGATTGAATAAATCACTCAAATTAAGCACAAAATATATCATAAAATATGGGTTTATCAAAGACCTAGAACGTACTTTCCCTCGCTTTAGTAGTTTAGAGGGACTAGGTGAGTATAGAGTCTAGGCTAGCCTAGGTGCCAGCTTAGGGACCTCTTGAACAGGTCAGGACCTGGGATGTTGTATGTATATACATGTATATAGATATTATTTAGCTATATCTAGGGGTGTTCTAACTAACAGTCTATATTCTAATAAAGGCTGAATCACCGAATGTTGTCAACTACTCGTGATGTATTTATGTGTGGTTGTTTATAACTGTTTTATCTGTTATTACTTGTGAATTGATTATGAGTGATTCCGCCTATTAATCCAAACGTTTTCAAAAAAAAATACCTCGCAAATTAACTACGCTTTTAACAACGAATCAGGCTCATATGATAAATAATAGATAATAATTAGGAAGACAAATTGGTAGCGCTCAGTTTTCGGTATGATCTAGACATATTGAAAATTGGGTCGTTACAATAATTGTCTTTGTTTAATCTTGTGATTTTCATGTTTTGTGTCTTTTCTTGTTTTTCATATGCATTTTCAATTTATTAGTGTCTAAAGTTTGAAAATTTTTAAGTTTGGTGTCTTGCATGTCCTTCTTTTCTTAAAAATTTTTCAAAATTATGTTCTTGATGTTCATCATGATCTTCAAAGTGTTCTTGGTGTTCATCTTAACATTCAAAGTGTTCTTGCATGCATTATTAGTTTT
Source organism: Arachis ipaensis (assembly GCF_000816755.2). NCBI lineage: Eukaryota > Viridiplantae > Streptophyta > Magnoliopsida > Fabales > Fabaceae > Arachis > Arachis ipaensis. The sequence goes on from NC_029786.2 coordinate 44,944,563, forward strand.
GATCTTGAATTTTCATGTTTTGCATCATTTTAGTGTTTTTCTCTCTCCTCATTAAAAATCAAAAATAAAATAAATATCTTTTCCTTATTTTGCTCATAATTTTCAAAAATTTGGTTTGATTTAGTCAAAAATTTTAAAAATCTAGTTGTTTCTTATGAGTCAAGTCAAATTTTCAATTTAAAAATCCTATCTTTTCAAAACTTTTTCAAAAATCAAATCTTTTTCATTTTCTATAGATATTTTCGAAAACTTTTAAAAATTGATTTTCAAAATATTTTTCTTATTTTTATTTCATATTTTCGAAATTAATGCTAACAATTAATGTGATTGATTCAAAAAATTTTAAGTTTGTTACTTGCCTAGCAAGAAAGGTTCAATCTTTAAATTTTAGAATCATATCTTTTTATTTCTTGTTAGTCAAGTAATTAACTTTAATTTTAAAAATCAAATCTTTTTTTTAATTTTTTTTTTTCAAATCTTTTTCAAAAAAATTTCAATCATATCTTTTTCAAAACTTAATTTCAAAATCTTTCCTTACCTCGTATCTTTTCTAACTTCCTATCTTTTCAAATTTGATTTTCAAATATTTTTCAATTAACTACTTGACTTTTTGGTTTGATTTTAAACGTTTTCTATTTCAATCATATCTTTTTCAAAACCACCTAACTAATTTTCTCTCTCTAATTTTCGAAAACTCCTCCCCACTTTTTCAAAAGTCAGTTTAATTAACTAATTGTTTTAAATTTTAATTTAATTTTATTTCTCTTTTTAATTTTCAAATTCTAACTAATAATTAAAATAAAAGAAAAAATTTTTTCCTTTTATTCTTTTTAAATTCGAAATTTTCTCTCTTATCTCTTTCTATTTATTTATTTATCTACTAACACTCCTCTTCCATTCAAAATTCGAACCCGCTCTTCTTCTCTGTGTTCGAATTTTTTTCTTCTCCTTCTTCTATTCTTCTCTTCTTCTACTCACATAAAGGAATCTCTATACGGTGATATAGAGAATTCCTCTTCTTTTCTGTTCTCTTCTTTTTTATATGAGCAGGAACAGGGATAAAGACATTCTTATTGAAGCTGATCCTGAACCTAAAAGGACTCTTAAGAGGAAACTAAGAGAAGCTAAAGCACAACCCTCTGGAGAGGACCTGACAGAAATTTTTGAAAAAGAAGGAGACATGGCCGAACCCAATAACAATGCCAACAATGCAAGGAAGATGCTTGGTGACTTCATTGCACCCTCTTCTGACTTCTATGGAAGAAGCATCTTAATTCCTGCCATTGAAGCAAACAACTTTGAGCTTAAGCCTCAATTAGTTTCTCTAATGCAACAGAATTGCAAGTTTCATGGACTTCCATTGGAAGATCCTCATCAGTTCTTAGCTGAATTCTTGCAAATCTGTGACACTGTCAAGACCAATGGAGTTAATCCCGAGGTCTACAGGCTTATGCTTTTCCCTTTTGCTGTAAGAGACAGAGCTAGAACATGGTTGGATTCACAACCTAAGGAAAGCCTGAACTCTTGGAAAAAGCTGGTCAGTGCTTTCCTGGCCAAATTCTTTCCACCTCAAAAGATGAGCAAGCTTAGAGTGAAAATCCAAACCTTCAGACAGAAGGAAGGTGAGTCCCTCTATGAAGCTTGGGAAAGATATAAGCAATTGATCAAAAGGTGTCCTACTGACATGCTTCCAGAATGGAGCATCATATGTATATTCTATGATGGTTTGTCTGAGTTGTCAAAAATATCATTGGACCATTCTGCAGGAGGATCTCTTCATCTGAAAACCCATGCAGAAGCTCAAGAACTCATTGAAATGGTTGCAAATAACCAGTTCATGTACACCTCTGAGAGGAGTCCTGTGAACAATGGGACGCCTCAGAAGAAGGGAGTTCTTGAAATTGATACTCTGAATGCCATAGTGGCTCAGAATAAAATAATGACTCAGCAAGTCAATATGATTTCTCAGAGTCTGAATGGATTGCAAGCTGCATCCAACAGTACTAAAGAAGCATCTTCTGAAGAAGAAGCTTATGATCCTGAGAATCCTGCAATGGCAGAGGTGAATTACATGGGAGACCCCTATGGAAATACCTATAATCCTTCATGGAGAATTCATCCAAATTTCTCATGGAAAGACCAACAGAAGCCTCAACAAGGCTTCAATAATAATGGTGGAAGAAATAAGTTAAGCAATAGCAAGCCTTTTTCGTCATCTTCTCAGCAACAGACAGAGAATTTTGAACAGAGCCATTCTGGCCTAGCAACCATAGTCTCTGATCTATCCAAGACCACACTAAGTTTCACGAATGAAACACGGTCCTCCATTAGAAATTTGGAGGCACAGGTGGGTCAGCTGAGTAAGAAGATTACTGAAACTCCTCCCAGTACTCTCCCAAGCAATACAGAAGAAAATCCTAAGAGAGAGTGCAAGGCCATAACCATGACCAACATGGCCGAACCTGGAGAGAGTGAGGAAGACGTGAGTCCCAGTGAGAAAAGCCTCATGGGACGTCATCTGGACAGAAAGGAGTTTCCCTTTTAGGAACCAAAGGAATCTGAGGCTCATACAGAGACCATAGAGATTCCATTGAACTTTCTTCTGCCATTCATGAGCTCTGATGAATATTCTTCCTCTGAAGAGGATGAAGACATCACTGAAGAGCAAGTTGCTAAATATCTAGGAGCAATCATGAAGCTGAATGCCAAGTTATTTGGTACTGAGACTTGGGAGGATGAACCCCCCTTGTTCACCAATGAACTGAATGCATTAATGAGGCAGACATTACCTCAGAAGAAACCGGATTCCGAAAAATTCTTCATACCTTGTACCATAGGCATCATGACCTTTGAGAAGGCTCTGTGTGACCTGGGGTCAGGGATAAACCTCATGCCACTCTCTGTAATGGAGAAACTGGGAATCTTTGAGGTACAAGCTGCAAGAATCTCACTAGAGATGGCAGACAAATCAATGAAACAGGCTTATGGACTAGTAGAGGACGTGCTAGTAAAGGTTGAAGGCCTTTACATCCCTGCTAATTTCATAATCCTAGACACTGAGAAGGATGAGGATGAATCCATCATCCTTGGCAGACCCTTCCTAGCCACAGCAAAAGCTGTGATTGATGTTGACAGAGGAGAGTTAGTCGTTCAGTTGAATGAGGACTACCTTGTATTCAAGACTCAAGGTTCTCCTTCTGTAACCATGGAGAGGAAGCATGAAAAGCTTCTCTCAATACAGAGTCAAACAAAATCCCCACATTCAAACTCTAAGTTTGGTGTTGGGAGGCCACAACCAAACTCTAAGTTTGGTGTTGAGAGGCCACAACTAAACTCGAAGTTTGGTGTTGAGAGGCCCCAACCCTGCTCTGATTATCTGTGAGGCTCCATGAGAGCTCACTGTCAAGCTATTGACATTAAAGAAGTGCTTATTGGGAGGCAACCCAATGTTATTTAATTATATCTATTTATTTTCCATTGTTATTTTATGTTTTCTTTAGGTTGATGATCATGTGAAGTCACAAAAACAACCAAAAAATCAAAAATAGAATGAAAAACAGAATTAAAAATAGCTCACCCTGGAGGAAGAGCTTACTGGCTTTAAATGCCAGTAAGAAGCATCAGACAGGCGTTTAATGCCAGAAAGAAGTATCAAGCTGGAGTTAAATGCCAGAAACAAGCTACGGTCTGGCGTTTAACACCAGAAACAGGCTACAACTTGGCGTTTAATGCCAGAAACAAGCAGCAGTCTGGTGTTAAACGCCAGGATTGCACTCTAAGGGCATTTACACGCCTAAATAGAGCAGGGATGCTAAGTCCTTAACCCCTCAGGATTTGTGGACCCCACAGGATCCCCACCTACTCCCCCTCTCTCTCTCTTCCTCACACCTTTTCATAACACTCTTCCCCAAATACCCTTCACCAATCACATCCATCCACTCTTCCCCAAAAGTACCTTCAAATTCAAAATCTTTTCCCTCCCAAAACCCAACCCTAATACAAGAAACCTAACCCTCCCCCCATCCCTATATAAACCCCTCACCACTCCTTCATTTTCACACATTACAACCACTACTTCTACCCCTTGGCCGAACCACATATCTCCCTCCATCTCCTCCATTTTCTTCTTATTCTACTACTTTCTTTCTTCTTTTGCTCGAGGACAAGCAAACCTTTTAAGTTTGGTGTGGTAAAAGTATTACTTTTTATTTTTTCATAACCATTAATGGCACCTAAGGCCAGAGAAACCTCAAGAAAGAGGAAAGGGAAGGTAATTGCTTCCACCTCTGAGTCATGGGAGATGGAGAGATTCATCTCAAAGGTCCATCAAGACCACTTCTATGAAGTTGTGGCCAAGAAGAAGGTGATCCCTGAGGTCCCTTTCAACTTCAAAAGGAGTGAGTATCCAGAGATCCGACATGAGATTAGAAGAAGAGGATGGGAAGTTCTCTCCAATCCTATTCAACAAGTCGAAATCTTAATGGTTCAAGAGTTCTATGCAAACGTATGGATCACTAGGAACCATGATCAAAGTATGAACCCGAATCCAAAGAATTGGCTTACAATGGTTCGGGGGAAATACTTAGATTTCAGTTCGAAAAATGTAAGGTTAGCGTTCAACTTGCCAATGATGCAAGAAAATGCATGCCCCTACACTAGAAGGGTCAACTTTGATCAAAGGTTGGACCAAATCCTCATGGACATATGTGTGGAAGGAGCTAAATGGAAAATTGACTCAAGAGGCAAGCCGGTTCAATTGAGAAGACCGGACCTTAAGCCTGTAGCTAGAGGATGGTTGGAGTTCATCCAACGCTCTATCATTCCTACCAGCAACCGATCCGAAGTAACTGTGGGTCGGGTCATCATGATCCATAGTATCATGATTGGGGAGAAAGTGGAAGTTCATGAGATTATACCTCAAGAACTCTACAAGGTGGCTGACAAGTCCTCCACTTTGGCAAGGTTAGCCTTGCCTCACCTCATTTGTCACTCTGCAATTCGGTTGGAATTATCATGGAGGGAGACATCTTCATTGAAGAGGACAAGCCCATCACTAAAAAGAGGATGGAGCAAACAAGAGAGCCCACTTATGAACCTCAACAAGAGCATGAGGAAATTCCTCATCATGAAATTCCTGAGATGCCTCAAGGGATGCACTTTCCTCCACAAAACTATTGGGAGCAAATTAACACCTCCCTTTTTGCTTTCTATTCCTACTTATGGCACCCAAGGTCGGAGAACCCTCTAGAAAGAGGAAAGGAAAGGTAGTAGTCGCCACCTCTGAATCTTGGGAGATGGAGAGATTCATCACCAAAGCCCACCAAGACCACTTCTATGAAGTAGTGGCAAAGAAAAAGGTGATCCCTGAGGTCCCTTTCAAGCTTAAGAAGAATGAGTATCTAGAGATCCAACATGAAATTCCGAGAAGAGGTTGGGAAATCCTAACGAATCCCATCCAAGATGTTGGGACCTTAATGGTGCAAGAGTTCTATGCTAATGCATGGGTCACGAAAAACCATGACATTAGTGTGAACCCTCATCTTAAAAATTGAAGCACCATGGTCCGAGGGAGAATCTTAGACTTTAGCCCGGAAACTGTGAGGTTAGCCTTCAACTTGCCTTTGATGCAAGGAGACCCACATCTTTACACTAGAAGAGTCAATTTTGATCAATGGCTAGATCAAGTGCTCTCAGACATCTGTGTGGAAAGAGTATAGTGGATAAGGGATTCCCAAGGCAAGTCTGTCCAACTAAGAAGGCCTGACCTCAAGCCCATAGCTAGAGGATGGTTGGAATTCATCCAACGCTCTATCATCCCTACTAGCAACCAGTCCGAAGTGACCATAGACCGAGCCATTATGCTCCATTGCATCATGCTCGGAAAGAAAGCGGAAGTACATGAGGTGATCCCTCAAGAGTTGTACAAAGTGGCGGACAAGCCCTCCACTCAAGCAAGGTTAGCTTTCTCTCATCTTATTTGTCACCTATGCAATTCAGCTGGGATTGTCATAGAAGGTGACACTCTAATTTAGTAGGACAAGCCCATCACTAAAAGAAGGATGGAGCATATTAGAGAGCCGGCACATGAACCACAACATGAGCATGTGGAGCCACCTCAACATGAGATCCCTGAGATGCCTCAAGGGATGTATTTTCCTCCTCAAAGTTATTGGGATCAATGGCATACTTCTATGGAAGAATTAAGCTCTAACATGAATCAGCTGAGGATGGAGCATCAAGAGCATTCCACCATCCTCAATGAAATTAGAGAAGATCAAAGAGCTCTAAGGGAAGAACAAAAGAGACAAGGGTGCGACATTGAATATATCAAGCGCTCAATTGGATTCTCTAGAGGAAGTGGTATCTGCCGTCACTAAGGTGGTCCCGTTCCATCACCCCCTTCTTTTATGTTATCTTTCTGTTTTCTATTATGTTTTATTATCTGTTCTCATGTTCTTATTGCATGATCATCTCTATCTATGTCTTAAAGTTATAAAATATTCCATATATCTCTCACCCTACTTAAAAAAAAATTTATTTGAAAAAGAAAATTAAGATGCATGAATTTCAAGTTTTATCTTAAGAGTAGTTCAATTATTTTGATGTGGTGGCATTGCTTTTATTTTCTGAATGCATGCTTAGCATGAGGACATGCTAATGTTTAAGTGTGGGGAGATTGATAAACCACTATTTTATGGTTTATTTTGTATTGAATTGAGTGGATTTTGTCAACTATTCTCACACTTATTCATATAAATTGTATGTTTTTAAGATTCCTTCCTAATTTTGTGCTATGATTGAAAACATGTTTCCTAGGCCTTAAAATTACTAATTTTTAATTCTATCTTATTACCATTCGATGCCGTGATGTGTTCGTTGAGTGATCTCAGGAATGGCTTAGAGGGTGGAAAGAAAGCATGTAAAAGTGGAAGGAACACAAGAATTTGAAGATTTGAGAAGTTGGTCTCGACGCGTACGCATGGATGACGTATATGTGTGACCAAGCCATAGTCCAAATGACGCGTACGCATGGCCAGTGCAGAGTCTAAGTGAAGTGTACGTGTAGATAACGCGTACGTGTGATGAGCGTCAAGTGCTGCAATAAAGTAAATACGCTGGGGCGATTTCTTTGCTGATTTTGGCCTTGTTTCAAGCCCAAAAATGAAGACAAGAGGCTCGGGATGGAGCTGGATACATTCCATTCATACATTCACACTTTAGTTTTTAGATGTAGAATTCTAGAGAGAGAAGCTTTCTCCTCTCTCTAGGTTTAAGGTTTTGACGTTAGGATTTTTACCAGTAAAGAGATTCATAGAAACAGTTGCGTTGTAGATATAGTCTCTAAACCGACAAAAATCCCTTCATACAAACGTGTTGGGTGTCACAAGTAACAAACCCCTTTAAAAATTGTTAACCGAGTATTCAAACCTCGGGTCGTCTTCTCAAGGAACTGCGAGGAAGTATGTTCTTATTATTGGCTATAAAGGTTGTAATCGGGGTTTAGAAGGTGAGAAGCAAGTGATTTAAATGACAAGTAAAGTAAATGGCAATTAAAATAAATAAATACTGTAAAGCAGACTTTTGGCAAGGTAAGAGAAATTGGCGGTCCAACTTAGTTATCTCTCTCAACTATAATGAAAGTTGAATCTAAATTCCACTTGGTCACTCTTCACTAAGGCAAAGGAAAGTCAAGGGACTAATTAATCTGGCCTTTGAATCCTATTTATTTCCTAAGAAAAGGTTGGGATTACTTAAGTTCAGCTCAATTAGCAAGATAACGATTATCGGTTATGTTGAGTTACTGATTTCTTAACCAGGACCGAAAAGGGGAAAAAGTAAAATTGCTGGAATAATAATAAAAAAATGTCCTTAGATGGGAAGCAATGGTAACTTAAATCAAAGAGAACAATCATAAACTGAAAATACCTCAAATATTATTAATTCAAATAACAGTCTGCAACATGGAAGAATTCATAGATTCAATGATCAATTCAAGTGCTGGAATAAATAAAAGTAAAAGGAAGCTAAAACAAAGAAACATAAAACCTGGATTGAGAGTCACTCTTAAAATAAGAAGAAATCCTAAATCCTAAGAGAGAGAGAGAAGATCTCCCTCTCAACTGAATCTAAATCATTGAAAAATAAAATATGCGAGCTCCCTTTGAATGGATGCATTCCCACACTTTATAACCTCTGGTCTATGCCTTCTGGACTTGGAATTGGGCCAAAAAGGGCTTCAGAAATCGCTGGAGGCGTATTCTGTAAATTCTGATACGTGGCCTCTGTCACGCGTCCGCATGGGTCACGCGGTCGCGTCATTCGGAGCTTTTCTTTGCCACGCGGTCGCGTCGGTCACGCGTCCGCGTCGTATGTGTTCTGCTTATGGCGCGCGGTCGCGTCAGTCATGCAGCCGCGTCACTGCATCTTCGCTTCTGGCATGCGATCGCGTCATCCATGCGATCGCGTGGATACCAGTTTCCTTAAAGCTCCGTTTTGCTTTCTCCTTCCATTTTAGTATGTTTCCTTTTCCATCCTTTAAGTCATTCTGCCTTAGAAAATCTGAAACTACTCAACACACTAATCACGGCATCGAATGGAAATAAAGGTAATTAAATTAATTAATTTTAAAGCTTAGGAAACATGTTTTTTATTTACATCACATAATAAGGAAGGGAAAGTAAAACTATGCAATTAATGTGAATAAGTAGGTGAAGGATTGTATAAATCACTCAAATTAAGCACAAAAGAACTTATGAAATATGGGTTTATCAGGTTTCTTCTTTCAATTTCTTCTTAGATTTAGATTTAATTCTTGTTTTCATTTACATTTCCTTGCAACCTTTTTTTCCTACACCTTTGTCCTTTAATTCTACTTGTTATTTCCGTCACTTTGTTGCCTTTATATTATGCACTTTTTCTACTCTTGATCTTTATTAATGCAATTTATATTTTCATGTTATTATTGCTTTCTTTAGTTTTTATTGTTCATCTCTTGCAATTGGTAGTTGTTAGATTTCATTATTGTTGCAATTCTAACATGCTTTATTTTGTGCTTTCCAAGTGTTTGATAAAATGCTTGGTTAGATTTTAAAATAGATTTTTGTGTTCTTGGCTTGGGTTGATGATTTGGAGACTCTTGAATTGTCAAGGTCTCTTGTTGATTGGTAATTGAAGATTGCCAGTTAGCTTGAACTTCACTAAATCTAGTCTCTCACTATGAGTTGACTAGGACTTGTGAACTCAAGTTGATTGTATGCACTTGACTTTTCTTCATTGGTTAGAGGTTAACTAAGTGAAGGCAATTTACATTTACCATCACAATTAACGATGATAATGAGGATAGGACTTCTAATTCTCTTTCCTTGCTAAGAGCCTTCTTAGTTATTAGTTTACTTTCTTGGCATTTTACTTTCTTATTTCCTATTACAAAACCCCAAAAATATATCTCATAACCAATAACATAAAGACTTCCCTGTAATTCCTTGAGAGACGACCCGATATTTGAATACTTCGGTTTATTTTTATTGGGTTTTTACTTGTTACAACCAAATTAAACTTTGATCGAGGATTGATTGTTGGTTTAGCACTATACTTGCAACGTGATTATTTGTGTGAAATTATTTACCGATATTTATCCTCCATCAGTGCCTATACTGTATGTTGCTTTATTTACATTATTTTCCTATTTGATTAATGTGTGCATTGTTTGTTTATCTATACTGTCTGATTTGCTTGTGTATGTGATGTTAGGATTTTTGCCAGTAAAGAATGTTATAAATACAGTCGCGTTGTAGATATAGTCTCTAAACCGACAGAAATCCCTTCGTACAAACGTTTTGGTTGTCACAAGTAACAAACCCCTTTTTAAAATTGATAACCGAGTATTTAAACCTCGGGTCATCTTCTTAAGGAATTGCAGGGAAGTATGTTCTTATTGGTTATGGAGATTGTAAATTAGGGTTTTGAGAAAGAAGAATAATTATGAAAGATAAATTAATAATAAAAATAAACTCTTGGCAAAGTATGAAGAACTGGAAGTTCTATCCTTATCAATTGTGATGAAAATTGGGTTTTAATCCCACTTTGTTAACCTTTACTAAACAAAGGAAGGTTAAGTGGACTGATTAACTTGATTCTCAAGTCCTAGTCAACTCTTGTGGAGAGACTAGCTTTAGAGCAATTCTAGTGCAATCAGAATCTGCCAATTTCAACCACTGTTTTATTTGACAGCTCAAGTGTTACCAATCAATCAACCAAAGCCAAAAGGGAAGAAAGTCTACTTGGATGAAAATAACTTGGATAAACACAGAGCATTAATAAATTAAAGAGAGCAATCATAAATCCGAAATACCTCAAATTATATTAAATAAAATATTCAAATCATAACATGGAAGAGTTCATAAATTAAATTGGAAAAATAAAAATAAAGAACCTGGGATTGAGAGTCACTCCTAAAACTAAGAGAAGTCCTAAATCCTAATCCTAAGAGAGAGGAGAGAACCTCTCTCTCTAAAAACTACATATACTCCTAAAATTGTGAATATGAGAGCCTTCTTTATGCATGGATGCATTCCCCACTTTATAGCCTCTAATCTGTGTTTTCTGGGCCGTAAACTGGGTCAAAAATAGCCCAGAATTTGCTGGTTCCGAATTCATTTGCGCTGATTTCCGTCACTTGCGACACGGCCGCATGGATCACGCGGTCGCGTCGCCTAGCTTCAGGGGAACTATAACATATTATATATCAAATCGAAGCCCCGGACGTTAGCTTTCCAACGCAACTGGAACCGCGTCGTTTGGACCTTTGTAGCTAAAGTTATAGCCGTTTGAGTGCAGAGAGGTCAGGCTGGACAACTTAGCAATTTCTCCAACTTCTTGCATTCCTTCCACTTTTGCATGCTTTCTTCCCATCCTCCAAGCCATTCCTGCCTTATAATATCTGAAAACACTTAACACACATATCAAGGCATCTTATGGTAATAAGAGAGGATTAATATTAGCAATTATAAGTCCAAAGAAGCATGTTTTCAATCAAAGCACATAATTAGGAAGAAAATATAAAACCATGCAAATAGTATGAATAAGTGGGTAAAGAGTAGATAAAAACCACTCAATTAAGCACAAGATAAACCATAAAATAGTGGTTTATCAACCTCCCCACACTTAAACATTAGCATGTCCTCATGCTAAGCTCAAGAGAAGCTATAAAAGAATGAAGAGGAATGGTATGAAATGCAACCTATGAATGCAACTACATGCTAAATGCTTTTACTTACTTGGTTAAGAGTAAATAAGTTCTCCAAGACAAATACAAACCAATTTCTACTAATAAAAAGCAAGTGAACTTGTAAGAAGACAGCTCATGAAAGCAGAGAACATAGAATTTAAGTGTTGAATCCTCACTGGAAGTGTATATTACTCTAATCTCTCAAGTGTATAGGGTAATTCACTCTAGTCTTCTCTAATCATACTTTCTAAAACTTTGTTCTTCATCTAACCAGTCAAAAAAATTTAGTATACCAATGCAAACATCATGAGGTCTTTTCAAGGTTGTAATGGGGCTAAGGTAAAGGTGAGGATATATATATGGTTAAGTGAGGTATGAATTGAATCTTAAATTAACCTAAACTTTCGCCTAACATACATATACTCTATATAATTCTAATTCATGCCTAGCTACCCAAAATTCCCACTTTTACACCACATACTCATGTATCAACTTTTTCTTTTTAATTTATCACATGTGCATTGATTTTTCATTAACTTAACATTGGGGTAATTTTGTCCCCTTATTTATTTACTTATATTATATATATATTTTTCTTTTTCTCTCTTTTTTTTTGTAGAGAAATAAACATAACTTATCAATGCACATGGATTTTCTATTATTTTTCTATTTTGGTTTCTCATGAGTAGGTTCCCAAATTCCCAATATTCAAATAAATTAGAAACATGATACATTCCCTTATTAACCCATGTTCCCACAATTTCCCCACACTTAGTTGATGCGCAATCTCTATCTTAAGCTAACCAAAGATTCAATTGGGGTTTTTAATTTGTTTTTCTGCTTAAGACTAGTGATGTGGTAAAGTATAGAATAAATGGGGATTAAAAGGCTCAAAGTGATTGACAAGGGTGATTTAAAGGGTAGGCTTATTTGGGATAAGTGAGCTAAAATCAAACAATGGCCTCAATCATATGCAAGCATGTAAATACACTAAATAATGGACATATAGATTGGAACAAAATATAGATTACAATTATAAAGAAGAAAACACACAGGAATAATATATTTATGGTTAAATAATGTAACCATATAAATAAGCTCAAATCTCACAGGTTGTATGTTCTTTAACTCAAAAACCATGTTCCAAATACAACTTCAAACAAGTTTTAATATAAATTTTTTTTTCAATTTAAATTAGTAAAATTTTTCAAAGATAGGGTCTTAAAAAGAAACTTATTATTTTAACCAAGCAGTAACTAAATGCATAAAATCAAATAAATATGCAAATGCAACAACTAATTTAATGAAGAAAATTAAAACATTGGTGTTGAGACAGGGATGTACTAACCCACGGAGATCGGTATCGACCTCCCCACACTTAAAGATTGCACCGTCCTCGGTGCATGCTGAGATGTGCAGGTGGACGGGTTGTTTCAACTGTTGCTTTTCTCTAAGGATTGTGCAGATGAACTTGTCTGTCTCCCCATGTAAACGTCTTCCGGTTCTCTTCCTGGTGGCCATCCTGAAAGAAAAAGGGAAGAAAGGTAACCCAATAATAGAGATAAGAAAATAAATGAAGTATGGTTGGGTTAATACCAAATGAAAAGGGTCTCATTTACATGGTAGCTACAATATGTAAGTGAGAAAACAATAGAAGCCATGGCATACCAGTGGTGCAGAATATGCAACAATGGGGAAGAGAGTGGGGAAGGAAAGATAATATAAATTAAAAATCAATACAAAAGTAATACAGGTATAAAAGATTGGCATTGATTTAAATAATATTACCTAACCAGAATAAAAGAAGTCATAAGAACCAAGATAACACCAGAAAAGAAATAACAGTTGAATAAGAACATTTGAACACCAATGGTAAAATAATAAATTTAGAAAAATAAAAATATGCAATGAATGAAAGTATGCAAATAAATAAAATAAAATAAAATGAGAGGGAGAAAGGATGAGAAGAAGAAAAAAAAAGTGAGAAAGGAGAAAGAAGGAAGAAATTAGGATTAAAAAAGAAAAGATAAGAAAATTGGCACTAATCTGGATAGGTTGTGCGACGCTGGCGACGCGGTCGCGTGGGTGACGCGGTCGCGTGGTGCGCGATAAGGTTGGGTGACGCGGACGCGTGGGGCACACGATCGCATGACTCAATTTGTGCTAGTGCCGCGAGTGCAGCCAAGCGGTCGCACAACTCTCTGTTCAAAACTTAGTATTGCCAAAATCCTGGGTGACGCGATCGCGTGGGGCATGCGATCGCGTGAGTGGCCATCATGGGGATATGACGCGGACGCGTGAGGCATGCGTTCGCGTGGTGAGGCTTGAGCTACCAGCACGAATCCAGCCCAACTCTTGCTCAACTTTCGGCCATGCACCTGGTTGACGTCGATTTTCAGGTCACGCGGCCGCGTGGGACACGCGATCGCGTGGGAGGCCAGTATTCCCCTGCGACGCAGACGCGTCAGCGACGCGGTTGCGTGGGACGAATTGTGCCACTGGCACGCCTCCAGCCTTGCTCCAGCGTGACTCTCTATTCGTTTTTATTTTCTCTTCTCTCCTTGCGACGCGGACGCGTCGCTGATGCGGTCGCGTCACGTGCTCGCTTTTTTCTTTTTTCTTTTTTTTTTATAATCTGAAAAATGCAGAATGTAGTGTTAATATGAATGTGATGCAAAACTCCAGGTTCAATATAACAAAATAAAATAAAATTCGAAAATAAATAAAACTAAGTAATGAAAAGGGAACAATCATACCATGGTGGGTTGTCTCCCACCTAGCACTTTTAGTTATAGTCCTTAAGTTGGACATTTGATGAGAATCCTGCTATGGTGGCTTGTGCTTGTACTGATCCAGGAATTTCCACCAGTGTTTGTATCTCCAGTAACCTCCGGGATCCCAAACTAGGCATGTAAAACCCTTGAGCAGCTTCAAAAAGATTCTTAGGCTCCCGGGGTGTTGGATGTCAGAACAGATTCCAAGATCCCAAACCTTGCTTTTACACCCATTCTTGTCGGGATCTGTATTTTTCCAGCCGGGTGAAAGGTGATCTGAATTCTCACTGCAGCGACCAAACAGCTTCCTAGACCCATTCAGTTGAGCTTTATACCAACCTTTGCGTTTGAACTTAAAGCTTCCAACCATGATGAACCTTGCAGGACAATTCTTACCACTGGCCATCTTTCTCTTACTCTTAATGTAACAAAGAGCTCTAAGTTGACCATCCGTCTCCAGTAGCCCATATTCAAGTGGGATTAGAAAGCTATGGGATATGAATTTTACCCACTTGAATGTTGTGAAGGATGATGGCAACTTAGGGGGAGGTATTTTTAATGGAATTACAAGCTCCACTCCCTTGTGCTCTTCTTTGATAATTACCACCTCTTTGCAAGCTTCTTCAATTTCAACCTCTTCCTCTTGGTAGCTTTCTTTCAATTCAATCTCCTCTTCATTGCTTTCCAAGGGCATGGGAGGTTGTGCTTCTTCTTCTTGAATCTCCATCTCTTGATCAACCTCTTCCAAGTCTTCAACTGTGATATGCCTTGGAGGTTGTACACCCTCCTTAGCATCAATTTCAAACGTCTTGGAAGGGAGTTCTATGACTGGACTTTTCCATGGAGGTTCTGCATCTCCTATGTCTTCAACTACTTCTTCTTCTTCTTGAACAATGACAGCATCTTCTACTTGTTCTAGTACGAATTCATTCTCTGTCTTGTCCATTGGGGTTTCTGGTATCTCCTTCATTCTATGCTCTTCACTAGACTGTCCACATGGGGCTGTGGCTGATCCTTGTGTATTTAAGCGTCTAGAAGCCCATTGAATTAATACTTGCCCCAGTTGTTGAACGGTTGCCTGACATCGATCCACTGTTTTCTTGAGACGATCCTTTGCCTCTTGATGCACTCGGCTTTCATAAATAGGATCATAGTGCTCTTGGATTGATGGATATGGAGATGGTGAATATTGAAGTGGTGGTTCTTGTGAGTAATTGGGTTGGAATTGGGGTGGTTCTATATATGGTTCATATGGCTCATAAGGTGGTTGGTATGGTGGTTGAGGGTTAGGGTCATATAGAGGTGAATGGCAGAAAAGGGGCTTGTGAGTTTGGTGGTCCAAAGTTATGTTGAGGAGAGGGTTCATAGGCATATGGTGGTGGTTGTTGATAATCAAAGAGTGCTCACCATAGCCATTGCCTTGATATGCATCACAGAATGGTTGTTGATAGTCCATTGGAGGTGGTTGTTGCCATGAGGGTTGATTAAATCCTTGTGGCTCCTCCCATCTTTGATTCTTCCAACCTTGATGCCTGTTCTCATTATAGTTTCCATTCCTAACAACAACATTGGAATCAAACTTGAAGCGAGAGGGGTGAGAATTCATAGTAGCTAATAAAAAATTAAAAACAAAAACAAAAATAAATTTAAATTAAAAGGTTATTTAAATTTTTGAAAATTAAATTTTGAAATTTTGAATTTTAAATTTTTGAATTTTGAATTTTTGAAGTTTGAAATTTAAAAATTTTTAAATTTGATTTTTGAAATAAGATAAGATAAAATAAAAATTTTAAAATAAAAAAACCAATAACCTCTTAACTTAAGAAAAAGCAAAAATAAAAATAAAAATAAAAACAAATAAACAAGCAAAGATAAAATATTTACAATAACCAATAATAAGGCACACGTTTACAATTCCCCGGCAATGGCGCCATTTTGACGTTAGGATTTTTGCCAATAAAGAATGTCATAAAAATAGTCGCGTTGTAGATATAGTCTCTAAACCGATAGAAATCCCTTCGTACAAACGTTTTGGTTGTCACAAGTAACAAACCCCTTTTTAAAATTGATAACCGAGTATTTAAACCTCGGGTCATCTTCTCAAGGAATTGCAGGGAAGTATATTCTTATTATTGGTTATGGAGATTGTAAATTGGGGTTTTGAGAAAGAGGAATAATTATGAAAGATAAATTAATAATAAAAATAAACTCTTGGCAAAGTATGAAGAACTGGAAGTCCTATCCTTATCAATTGTGATGAGAATTGGGTTTTAATCCCACTTTGTTAACCTTTACTAAACAAAGGAAGGTTAAGTGGACTGATTAACTTGATTCTCAAGTCCTAGTCAACTCTTATAGCCTCTAATCTGTGTTTTCTGGGCCGCAAATTGGGTCAAAAATAGCCCAGAATTCGCTGGTTGCGAATTCATTTGCGCTGATTTCCGTCACTTGCGACACGGCCGCATGGATCACGCGGTCGCGTCACCTACCTTCAGGGTAACTATAACATATTATATATCAAATCGAAGCCCCAGACGTTAGCTTTCCAACGCAACTAGAACCGCGTCGTTTGGACCTCTGTAGCTAAAGTTATAGCCGTTTGAGTGCAGAGAGGTCAGGCTGGACAGCTTAGCAATTTCTCCAACTTTTTGCATGCTTTCTTCCTATCCTCCAAGCCATTCCTGCCTTATAATATCTGAAAACACTTAACACACATATCAAGGCATCTTATGGTAATAAGAGAGGATTAATATTAGCAATTATAAGTCCAAAGAAGCATGTTTTCAATCAAAGCATATAATTAGGAAGGAAATATAAAACCATGCAAATAGTATGAATAAGTGGGTAAAGAGTAGATAAAAACCACTCAATTAAGCACAAGATAAACCATAAAATAGTATTTTATCAGTATGCGATTTACTTTTATATTGGAGGTTGTTTTCAACCAGAAAGAATTTTTAAGGAATATCACTTGAAGCCAGTAACAAATTTTTCTAATGTAACTTCAAAGAGTTTTATGGAATTAATGAAGGTAAATTTTGATGAACTAAATTAACTATTTGTGTTTTATTATTTACTTTCATGGCATTTTTGACCTTTACTGAGAACTTGTGGTTTAGTTCTCACCCTAAATTTTTTACCCCTTTTAGTGTCACAGGCTTGAAGACTCAGTATGAAGTTGTGGACGAATAGTGAAACTTGTTTATGAAATCAAGTTGCTTTCATAGAGTCTCCTCGCCCTTATTGCTTAAGATTCTATTTTATATAGAGAGGTAGGTATTGTATCTGAGTTTCATTTGATTTTACTTGTATAACATTTATTATTATTAGTATTTATGTGATTATTATTACTTGGAGATCTTTGATCTATGTTGTTAATAAATAAAGACAAAATTTTCTGGAGTTTTCTTAAAAGTGGAATGCAATATCAGCATAAAGGCTCAGTATTAAGTAATTATTATTAGATAATGTTATGTAATATTCTTTCTAGTAGAAATACCATGACTTAAGTAAGGTATTTTGTTGGAAGGGAGCTTAAATTTAGGATTGTTCCATTTTACACTATTAATGCAATTTGAATAAATCTTGACAGCTATAGAAAAATGAAATAGAGAACTAGAAATGTGAGTAACAAAATTTGTTATTGATGAAATGGATTACAGTGTTAACTTCACTTGGCTAAGAGAGGTATATTTATAACAATGCTAACCAAGACTCGAAGCCAAGTTTTATAACTAACTGCACTCTATAAAAGCAAAACTAACTTTTACTAATTCTTGTAAGTGTAACAGCTTTATGAACGAACTAACCATATTAGTTCAAACCAACTACTTCCTTAATACTCTCCCTTAAACTCAGAGAGGTCTTGGATATACTCTGAGTTTGTAAAGAAGCTTATCAAATGATGATGCACTTAACGGTTTTGTTAATATATTGGCAATTTGTTGTGATCTTGGAATATGAACCACATTAAGTTGCTTCTTGTTAACTTTATCCCTCACTACTTGGATGTCAAGCTGGAAGTATTTATTTTTTCCATGCAAAATTGGATTTTTTGTGTGCATCACAGTGCTCATCTTGTCACACAGAATCAAAGGTGTTGTCCTCATACTAATGTGTAGCTCTTTAAGCAGGTTCTATAACAATTCAAGTTCTGCCTCACACATAGCCATACTCCAAAATTCATCTTTAGTGTTGGATCTATTAATTGTTGTTTGTTTACTACATCGCCAAGAAATTAATTTGTTACCAAGGTATATAAAAATCCAAAATTAGATTTTCAGTCTTCTAGATCGGCTGCCCAATTTGCATCTGAGAAACTATAAAGTCTAAAATCATAACACTTATGGAAGACCAAACCAAATGATTTAGTGCCCTGTAAGTATCACAAGATTCTTTTCATTGCTTTCCAGTGAGACAAGAGTGACTGATGCATAAATTGTGAAACTTTACAGACAGCAAAGGAAAGATCAGACCTGGTAACTGTAATATACTGCAATGCTCCAACTACTAATCTGTAAGGTTACGATCTTCAAAATTTTTTGATCCAGAAGAGGTTAGCTGAAGGGAACTAATCATGGGTGTTGGCATTTGAGTTGCACCACTCATTTTAACCTTAGACAGCAGTTTATTAATGTACTTGGATTGTGACAAATGCAATTGTCCCTCTGTTGTTTTATGTACTTCAATGCCAAGAAAGTAATTTAACTCTCCCAAGCCTTGCAAAGTAAAGGTACTGTGTAATTGATTTATCCTGTGTTGTATTTCAAGAGTATCATTCCCTACGGGAATGATGCCATCTACATAGCATAACAAATAAAGGACATATGTAAGAGTGGATTTAATAAATAGTGAAGTATCCAATTTTGCACTAGAGAAGCCAAACTTTTCCAAAGCAGATTTTAATTTTAAAAACCACTCTCGAGGAGCTTGTTTTAGGCCATCTAAAGTTATATTTAATTTACAAACAAGGTTGGAAGATTCTTGAACAAAAACAATTGGTTGTTCTATAAAAATTATTTGATGAAGATCACCATTTAAAAATGAATTGTTAAAATATAATTGTTTAATTGACCATGCTCTAGATAAGGCTATGGACAACACAATTCTCACTATGGCAGGTCTTATAATAGGACTAAAGACTTTTTGAAAGTCGATTGCTTCAGATTGATGGAATCCTTTTGTAATAAGTCTAGCCTTATATCTTTGAAGATTGTCATCAAGATTCCTCTTAGTTGTAAAGACCCACTTGCAGCCAATAACGTTGGCATTTGATGCTGTTGGAACAAGGGTCCATGTATGATTTTTTATAAGTGCCTGATATTCTTCTTCCATGGCTTTTAGCCATTTTGGATCAGCCAAAGCAATAGTGGCAGAAGTTGATGGTTAATCTTTATCTAAAGATCAGTGAAAGCTATAGTATTATAAATTTTTGGTTTCATAATACCTGATTTGGACCTAGTAACCATTTTGTGTTGATTTAGAGGTTGATTATAAGATGGTGGAGGTTGATGAATAGGTGGATTAGTGTCGATGGCACTATGTGTAGGTTGAGAAGATTTTAAACTAGTTATGTCTATTGGTAAAGAAGTACTAGAGGTAGTTGTAACATCCCATATTTTTAGAAATTTAATTATGAAATCAGATATAATTTGTTTTACTAGTTTAATCTCTTTATTTTTAATTTAGATAATTTCTATTTTGTGTTTAAACTATATTTTATAAAATGTGATTAATATGTTCATTTTATAATTTAAATTAGAAATAACTATTTAAACTTATTGATAAATTAATAAATAAAATTCTATGTGTTTCGAAAGTAATTTTTACAGTATCAAGTTTGAATCCTAAATTGTTTATCTGAAATATTTTAAAAATTCTTATGTTACTTATATATATATTTTACTCTATCCCTAGCCCTAAGTTCCTTATTTTATACGTAACGTTATTATCTAACATATATGCTCTATGTCCAATCACTTACATATATCCTGCCACCCACCTTTCCCTCATTAAATCACGCTTCATCATTCTAAGCCCCTCATTCTCAAAATAGCGTTCACCGCACAAAATAACTATACACTGAGTCACTGAGATGAAAAAGGATCATAGATACAGAAAGGAAGGGATGTGAGAGAGTGAGGAACGAAGGAGGGGTGAAGAAGAAGGCAACGATGGCTAAGGGGGAGGCTGCTGTTGTCATTGCTGTTATAGAGGAAAGGGAAGAACGAGAGACACGAGAGAAGAGAGAAGCAGAAGGTGATGAATGTAGGAAAGAAGGAGGCTACTTCCATCATCAACCCAGGTGCTAGAGAGGATCACCGCTGTTGATTCTTCCTGGGCCACCGCCGCTGTGAACCTTAGCTGCAATAGTCGCTGATTGAAGTCATCGATGGAAAGGGATTCTCGCTGCTGCTGAATCCAGCAG
>NC_029786.2:44965076-45007073 GCF_000816755.2 Arachis ipaensis
AAGTCATTCTTTCATCATCGTGCCTGCTAGCATCATTAACAGAGTTTGCCGTTAGAGATATAACATCAACGCTATTTCTGCTTGTACTAGAAGTCTCTAGTATGGTTGTTGGATCGTCTGATTGGAGTGGCGGCGGGTGGTACCTGCAAAGTTACTCCGACGACCAAGTCAGAATGGATCTAAGAGGTATAAGTGAGTGGAATGAGCAATGTTCTTAAGGGGGCCTCTGGCTCTTCTTTATATAGCTGGTGGTAGTTATCTTATTTTATCTTATCTGACTAAGATAAGGGAGGTATTTGAATTCGAATGTTGGGTTGAGATATTGGAAGTTATTGATTCGTTTTGGGCCATGTGGATGGCCCAAACCTGGGTATCCAGGTTCGTTTGACCATTTCAAGGAGGGACCTAGGGGCCGGGTCCAGGACAGTTGCCCTGCAGCGATAGCAATGAGCATGCTTGACCGTATCGCTGGGTTTCGTCTTGGTCATGTAACCGTGTGATCATGTGACTGTGAATTTTAGTGTGGATGGTGTCGTCTAGGTGTTGCCTATAAGACTGAAAAACTGTGAGGTGGTTTTGGATGTCTCATCATATGCTCGTTGCTTTTTCCGAAAGGAAGTTTGTCAGTTGCGCTCTCCTAGGTGTCATAATGACATTTAATGTGAAGGGACTGGTTTGCGAATTTGTGACTCGCACAACTGAACCAGTAAGTGCACCAGGTCGTTGAAGTAATATCTCAGGTGAGTGAGGGTCGAATCCCACTAGAATTTCCAGATTGAGCAAGCTGTGGTTCTCCTGTAGATCTTAGTCAGGCAAATAGAAAGATAGTTATTATTTTTTTGTAGGCGCATAAATATGCAATAACAATAAAATGTAGAAACAGTTGTGAAAAATCAGTTAAGGCTTCGGAGATGCTTATTCTTCTTGATTAACACGTCATACTAACTACTGAAACGATGAATGATTCCTTCAATGGCAAGGCTGTAAGTGATTAAGCCGTTGGTCATGGTCATTAATCTCTTAAGATCCAAACCAAACACTCGAACAGGCTAGATCAATCTGGGAGAGGGTGAAGTGTGCACAATTCAATCTCTTGATGATCCTACTCAAAATACCACAGATAAGGTCAGATCTTTCGGATCAGAGAATGACGCTCTATGATTCTAGCCCTTAAAGCCACAGGAACCTCAATTACCCCTGACTTACGGGATTTCAAGTCACATATCCCAATTAGCCCAAGTAACTTGTTGCAACCCGTGATGCACTCTCAAGCTATAGCTCAATACTATCCGGGTTAGAGTCAACAAGAAGATGGGTGCAAGAACAAGGTTTGGGACTCCATAATTCATTTCAACAATCAATACTCTTGGGGCCTGATAAATCGCAATTTTGTGGTTTATCTTGTGCTTAATTTGGGGGATTTTATCACCTTTTTCCACATTTATTCAATGAAATAGCATGGTTTTGCAATTCTCCTTTAATTTGTGCTTAAATGTGAAAACATGCTTTTTAAGCCTTAAAATAGCTAAATTCAATTCACTTTAATTCCATTCGATGCCTTGATGTGTTTGTTGAGTGATTTTAGGTTTATAAGGCAAGTATTGGACGGAAGAAGTGAGGAGAAAAGCATGCAAAATGGGAGAACTCATGAAGAAATGAAGGAACCGCAAAGCTGTCAAGCCTGACCTTTTCGCACTCAAATGACCATAACTTGAGCTACAGAGGTCCAAATGAGGTGGTTTCTTATTGCGTTTGAAAGCTAACATCCAGGGCTTTAAAATGATATAAAATTTGCCATAGTTGCCTGGCGTTTAGAGACGCGCACGCGCACTGTACGCGTGCGCGCCGATGGAGCAGCATGGGTCCACTTTGGGCAACTCGTTGGGGGCAATTTCTGAAGCATTTTGGGCCCAATCCAACTCATTTCTGATGCTATTGAACCCAATGATTGAGGGGGAATGAACCAAGTAGTCATAGTTTAGTTTTCATCATGTTTTAGGGTAGAATTCTAGAGAGAGAGGCTATCCCCTCTCTCTAGATTTAGGATAGAAATTAGGATAAATTTAGGTTAATCACTCTCAATTTTCTCTTTCAATTCTTGTTTTGATTTCAATTCTCTTCATATTTTAGTGTTCTATTGTCTTAATCTTCTTAGTTTCTCTTGTTGATTTCTTGTTTTGCTCTCTTTTGTATTGATAAACCATTGTTGGATCTTGATTTTATTTATTGCAATTTTAAGTTTCCATGTTTCTTTTATGTTGATCTTAGTTGCTATTGTTGATTTCATGCTTATGTTGGTTATGGGTTTCACTAATTCTAGCATTTTGTGATGTTTACTTTTCTTGCACTCTAGGTGTTTGTTAAAATGTTTCCTTTAGCTTTTGAGTAGTTTTCTTTACTCTTGGCCTAGGCTAAGAGAATTGAGTGACCTTGAGTCATTGGGTCTCATTGAATTGGTAATTTGAGAACCCTTGGTGATCAATGTGATATCCATTGACACTAACCCATTACTAATCTAATTAGTAGATAGGTTGGGACTTATGGGTTGATGTGATCAAGCCTATTTGACATACTTCAAGCTTAGGAGTAGATATTACGTACTTAAAGCTTTTGGAGGTAGACTTAATGGGTTGGCCTCTCATAATTATCAATATATGGTTTGTTGACAAGGATGATGATCTCAATTCCTATGCTTAGCCAGGAGTTCTTTTTCTTTATTTCATTAGTTATTTGTCATTTACTTTCTTACTTTTACATTTCCTTGCTAACTTCTAAATCAAACCCCCTTGCATGTTCATAGCCAATAATTGAGCATGTCATTGCAATTCCTTGTGAGACGGCCCGGAGTTTAAATACTTCGGTTAATTCTTATTTGGGGTTTGTTATTTGTGACAACCAAAATTTTTGATTGGGAGGATTGTTTGTTGGTGTAGAACTATGCTTACAACAAAGTTCTTGTTTCTATAAGAGAAATTCTAGACCATCGAGCAAATCTCATTCATCAAAATGGCGCTGTTGCCGGGGAGTTGCAATGGTGTTATGTTATTGGCTATTGTATATATGTTAATAGGCTTCTTTGTTAGTTTTGTTTGCTTTAGGAGTTAGTTTTTATTAGTTCTTATTAGTACTTGTTTTTATTCTCTTTTGCTATTATGAATTCTCATCCTCACTTTGGCTATGAGTTTGGCTCAAATTATGTTGTAGGGAATGGAAGCTACAATGAGGATGTGCATCAAGGATGGAACAATCAAAGATGGGAGGAGCATCAAGGGATTGATCAACCTTATTGGCAACAACCCCCTCTGGTTTCTTATGGGTATAATTCTAATCCAAATGCATATCAATCTAATGGATGTGGTGACCCTTATTATGATTGTCAATAACCATCATCACATGCCTATGAACCACCCCCTCAACATGGTTTTGAACCACCTTACTCACAAGCCCCATACCACCAAACACCCCATATGACCCTAATCCTTATCTACCATACCAACCACCTTATGATGGTGTTTTGGTAGCTGTTTGGATGTTTGGAATCTTGGGTTGGTGCTAGAACTTGAAAAATTTTAAAAACATAGCACCCACCCATGCGTACGCGTAACCCACGCGTACGCTTCACCCACGCGTACGCTTCACCCACGCGTACACGTCACCCCCAAGTTTTCAACCCCTCACGCGTTCGCCTCGCCCATGCGTACACGTGACCCCCAAAATTTTGCAGGTGCAGTACAAAAACCAGACAGTTGTGCGCGTAGCGTGTGGAAATTGTGCGTCTAGCACAAATTCCTCCCATGCGTACGTGTCGCCCTCCAATTTTGCATGTCCTGCACATGCCTACTCGACACGTACGCATCGCACTACCTCTTGGCCACTCCACTCTTACGCGTGACCCACACGTACGCGTGGGTTGCCCTGTTTCATTCACTTTTTTTCTTCTCTTCTCTCCATTTCTTTTCTTTTTTTCTCTTCTTTTCTCTTCTCTCCCTCTCCAACCATCATCCAATACCACCTTCTTCCATCACTTTTAGTTAGTTAGTTAGTTTGTTAAATTTTCTATTTTTGTGTATAAGTGTTAAATTATTAATCTTGTTTACCGTTTATTGCTGCTGATCACCGACATGATGCTATTTTAGCATCATTGTTGTTGACATTCATTATTGGATTTATTTGTTGAGGTTATACTTTGTTACTTTGTTGTGAACTCTTCATGCTTAATATCTTTCGGATACCAAGTATTTATGGATTGCCTTCAAAGCACTCTAACTCTTTTAAATTACATGATTTGGCCACCATATGATTTGAATTCTCTACTTTGACTAGGCAATTTCTTGATGGATGTTGTGCATTTATCTTAATGCATTGTGTTACTTGAGCATATGTATCCATATGTTATGCTTATGCCTTAATGACATGTTGACCATTAATTGTTTAATTGTGTGCTCTACACATACTTGAAACTAGTCATTTTGGCATAAGGCTTCAATTGTGAAATTGGATTGTAAGCTCACCTAGGGACATCCTTTTGAAATTCTCAAGCTATATGGACCATGCTTGCTATGTGATTGATTCTCACCTCTAGTTCTCTTTTATTACATTGCATAGCAACCATGTTTTCCATTCTATGTCAACTAGGTGATGGAAACCAAAATTCAAAGTGTGTCATTGATTGATGTGTGATTTTCATTGTTCCTTTGTTCATTAAGCTTCCTTGTATATTAATCAATGCCCATTCATCATCCATTTCACATGTACTTGATTCTTGCCTGAGTACTTTCATGCTTCTTTATTGCTTGTTTGGTTGTCTTAACCTACTGGTTTAGAGTATCTCAAGAACAATAGAATGAGTGAAGTGCGTACTTCTTTTGTGTAAATGTGGCATAACTTCTATGTTAATGTGTGTTCTAAACTGCATGCAACTTAGAACTCACACATTATTCTCTTTAATGTCACAAACTATTCACTCACTTCATTTTAGTGATCATCACCTCATTCCAACGATATATGCTTCCTTGCTTTTATATTTACTTGTCTTACTCTCCTGTCTTCTATTTTTAGGATAAGTCACGATAAGCAAAAATGGAAACAGGAGAAAGAACACGCAGCAGCCGGTTGATCCACTAGCTGAAGGTGGCAACCCGTATAGTCGCTGTACCCCCTTGCTTATCTTTGAATACACCGAGGACGGTACAAACTTTTAAGTGTGGGGAGGTCGTCTGATCGATCGGCCATTTTTGGGTGACAAATTTCTAATCCTAGCACTTTCACATATTATTTTATTTTATTATTAGGTCTTTTAGAATTTTTAGTTACATTTTCACATATTAATCTTGATCAAAATAATGACATTTTCTAAGAAAACTCCTTTTATATAGGGCATTGATACCCCAATTTATTTGAGGAAAAAAAATTTCATAAAAATTGCTTGAATTATATATTGTAGAACATGTTTTTGATCTAAGAACACACAATCTTGTGAGTTTTGAGCCTAATTGTGTGGTTACATCATATAACCACTATTTTCATTCTTGTGTGCATTATTCTCTTTCTATGATTGTAATCTTTGATTCTTTATGTCCATTATTTTATGTATGATTGCATTTTTATATGATTGAGGTCGTCATTTCAATAGCTCACTTACCCAAATAGTCTTACTTTTTATCTACTATTGTTAACCAACTTTGAGCCTATGCTAAACCCCTTTTGTTCTTAGTTTTAGCACATCACTACCCCTAAGTGAAAAATAATAAATGTCCTTAATTTGGATCTTTGATTAGCTTAGGCTAGTGAGAGTATTTATCATTCAATTGTGGGAAATTTGGGAATATTAGTTAGGATAAAAGTGTATTTTTGTATTTTGTTGAGGATATTTGGAATTGGGTACAAACCCATGCATTGAATATTTAAACCATATGCATTAATGCTTGGTGTACGAAATTGTGATCACACTTTTTACAACTCCGCACAACTAACCAGCAAGTGCACTGGGTCGTCCATGTAATACCTTACATGAGTAAGGGTCGATCCCACGGAGATTGTCGGCTTGAATCAAGCTATGGTCTTCTTGTAAATATTAGTCAGGCGGATTCAAATGGTTATGAGGTTTTGATAATTAAAGAATAAATAAAACATAAAATAAAATAAAGATACTTATGTAATTCATTGGTGGGAATTTCAGATAAGCATTTAGAGATGCTTTCTTGCTTCTGAACCTCTGCTTTCCTATTATCTTCTTCCAATCATGTGTGCTCCCTTCCATGGCAAGCTGTATGATCCTCTCGGATGAAAAATACCAGGTACGATCTCTGCATGGCTAATCAACTGTCAGATTTTTCGTCTTGGATGAAAAATACTAGGTACAGCTACCGCACGACTAATCATCTGTCGGTTCTCACTAGTGTCGGAATAGGACCCTTATCCTTTTACACACTGTCACTGCGCCCAACATTCGCAAGTTTAAAGCTCGTCACAGTCATCCCTTCCCAGATCCTACTCGGAATACCACAGACAAGGTTTAGACTTTCCGGATCTCAGGAATGGCTGCCAATGATTCTAGCCTATACCACGAAGATCCTAATCTCACAGACTCGGTCCGTGTATTAGAGACCCAAGAGAATATACTCCGGCTGTCATCCAATGACTACGTTGAACATCATGTAGACGGCTTTGTGGTTGTCAGGCACGCGGATCTTGGCTAAGCGAGTAACGAAGATAATGGGTGATTGTCACGGGTCACCCCTTCATTCTGACTTAACTGAATTAAGTACGAGACTATATCTTGGAGAAGAAGTAAGCATGAATTGAAAGAGAAACAATAGTACTTGCATTAATTCATGAAGAATAGCAGAGCTCCGCACCTTAATCTATGAGGTGTAGAAACTCCACCGTAGAAAATACATAAGAGAAAATAGTGTAGGCATGGCCGAATGGCCAGTCTCCAAATGTGAAAATTGGCATAAGCTCCCTGAATACAATAGTAAAAACTGCTATTTATACTAAACTAGTTACTAGGGATTACAGAAAATAAGTAACTAAGTGCAGATAGTGCAGAAATATACTTCCGGGACCCACTTGGTGTATGCTTGGGCTGAACATTGAGCTTTACACGTGCATACGCCATTCTTGGAGTTAAACGTCAGCTTGGGTGCCAGTTTGGGCGTTTAACTCCAATTCTGGTGCCAGTTCTGGCGTTTTACTCCATAAAAGGGTCTTTGGTGGGCGTTTGAATGCTAGTTTGGTCCATCAAATATCGGGCAAAGTATGGACTATTATACATTGCTGGAAAGCTCAAGATGTCTACTTTCCAACGAAATTGAGATCGCGCTAATTGGGATTCTGTAGCTCTAGAAAATTCACTTCAAGTGTAGGAGGGTCAGAATCTAACAACATCTGCAGTACTTTCTCATCCTCTGAATCAGACTTTTGCTCAGATCCCTCAATTTCAACCAAAAAATACCTGAAATTACAGAAAAATACACAAACTCATAGTAAAGTCCAAAAATGTGATTTTTGCATAAAAACTAATAAAAATATAATAAAAAGTAACTAAAACATACTAAAAACTATGTAAAAACAATGCCAAAAAGGGTATAAATTATCCGCTCATCATAACACCAAACTTAAATTGTTGCTTGTCCCCAAGCAACTAAAAACAAAATAGGATAAAAAGAAGAGAAAATACAATAAATTTCAAAATTATCAATGAAGATTAGTTCTAATTAGATGAGCGGGACTAGTAGCTTTTTGCTTCTGAACAGTTTTGGCATCTCACTTTATCCTTTGAAGTTCAGAATGATTGGCATCCATAGGAACTTAGAATTCAGATAGTGTTATTGATTCTCCTAGTTTTGTATGTTGATTCTTGAACACAGTTACTTTATTCATTGAAATAGCATGCTTTTGTAATTCTCTCTAATTTGTGCTTAATGGTTAAAAATATGCTTTTTGGGCCTTTAATTAGCTAAATTCAATTCACTTGAATTCCATTCAATGCCTTGATATATTTGTTGAGTTATTTCAGATTTATAAGGCAATAATTTGATGGAAGAAGTGAAGAGAAAAAGCATGCAAAGTGGAGAATTCATGAAGAAATGAGCTTTTGGAGAACTCAAGGCCACGTGCATGCGTCATTCACGCGTACACGTGAGGAGGACATTTTCCGAGCCACGTGCACACGTCATTCACGCATATGCGTGAGGAGGCAATTGTCAGGCAATACGCACACGTCAGTCACGTGCATGCGTGATATTGGTCACGTGACCTCATTATAGGCAACACACTAGGGGAGATTTCTGAGCCTTCCAGGCCTAAATCCAACTCATTTCTTAAGCTATTTGATGCAGAATTCAAGAGGAAATAAAAGGGAAGCAATTAGATAGTGTAGGAAACATGCTTTAGGTTAGTTCTAGAGAGAGAAGCTCCCTCTTCTCTCTAGAAATTAGGGTTCTTAGTTTAGTTTTTCTCTTAGATTTAGATTGAATTACTTGTTTTGATTTAGTTTCCTTTATTTTTCCTTGTTGATTTGCTTCAATCTTCTTAGTTTCTCTTGTTATTTCCTTTATTTTACCACTTTTTATGTTTTATGAACTCTTGTTACCTTTGATTTTCTATTAATGCAATTTGATATTTCTTCGTTTATTGATATTTAATTGAGTTGTTATTGTTAATTTCTTGCATTGGATAGTTGTAGAATTTATTAATTCTTGCCTTTTTCCATGCTTTCCTTTTATGCCTTTCAAGTGTTTGATAAAATGCTTGGTTGGATGTTAGAGTAGTTTTTGAGCATTCTTGGCTTGGAAAGAGAAATTGGGCAATCTTGAGTCATTAATACCCAATTTAGATTGGTGATCTAGAGAGATTAGTTAGTCTTGTATCCATTAACATTACTTATGGATTGGGATTAACTAGTCCTGTTTGATTTTCTCTCAACATGAAGATAACATTATACCTTCTATCAATGTTGGAGATGATAAAATAGGATTATCTCTTGTTAAGTATTGTATGATAATTAATGACTAAGATAGAAATCCTAGATTCTCAATCCTTTCCATGAATGCCTCTTTCTAGTATTTCTTATCTTTAGTGTTTGATTTATTTTCTTGTCATTTAATTTCTAGTCTTATTATATGCAAACCACTCCTTGAAACTCCTAACCAATAATGTGCATACCTCACTGCAATTCTTTTGAGAGACAACCCGAGATCTAATACTCTCGGTTATTATTATTGGTTTGTACTTGTGACAAACAAAATTAAACTCTGATTGAAGGTTGTTTGTTGGTTTGGACTATACTTGCAATGGAATTATTTTGTGAAAGTTCCTAACCGACGATAACCTTCACATCAGCACCACTGTCTGAGAATTTAAGCAAAGCTAAATTCGAATCCAAAGGGTTCCCCCAGTTAAGTGCCTGTGGCGTTTATGTATCCGGTGGTAATATGGAAAAATAAAACGCTTAGAGTCATAGCTAGGCTCAAAGGGGCAAAGCATCAACAAGAGCTGTGTTCAAGAATCAAGAAAAGCTAAAAGAAGAGAATAAATAATATAATCCGGTTTCTAGTTCCAAGAGATGTCAATATTTCTGAGTTTCAAAGGAAAAGTGAGATGTCAAAACTGTTCAGAAGTAAAGAGCTAATAGTCCCATTCAATTTTTTGGAACTAAGCTTCATGGAAAACTCTAGGAATTATTGTATCTTTCTCTT
Organism: Arachis ipaensis; assembly: GCF_000816755.2. Classification (NCBI taxonomy): domain Eukaryota; kingdom Viridiplantae; phylum Streptophyta; class Magnoliopsida; order Fabales; family Fabaceae; genus Arachis; species Arachis ipaensis. Next base: position 44,974,778 of record NC_029786.2, read on the forward strand.
CTTTTTAGTCTTACTTGTTTTGCTTGAGGACAAGAAATAGTTTAAGTTTGGTGTTCTGATAAGTGGATATTTTATACCCTTTTTGAAACTATTTTCTTAGTGTTTTTAGTCACATTTTAGCAAGTTTTATTATATTTTTGTAAGTTTTAGTGCAAAATTCACATTTTGGATACTACTTTGAGTTTTTGTATTTTTCCTATGATTTTAGGTAATTTTTGGGTAAAATTGGCAAGTTTTGGCAAACTCTGATTTTCAAAGGCAAAGAAAGGATAACAGATGCTATCAAATTTTGACCTCCATGCATTCAAATGAGTATTTCTGGAGCTACAGAGGTCTAATTGACACACTCTTAATGGCGTTGGAAGGCTAACTTCTAGGGCTTTCCAAAAATATATAATGGTCTATACTTTTCTTGAAATGGACATCCCAAAACGGGTGTTGAATGCTCAACTTACCCCCTTTCTGGTGTTCAACGCCCAAGAAGGAACAAGGCCAGCGTTAAATGCCCAAAACTGATGTTCAACGCTACCAAGGAAGCAGAAGGCAGCATATTCACCCCCTAGTAGGCATTCAACACCCACTCCTCCAAGTTGGACGCCAAGCTCAATCCAAACAATCACTAAGTGGGCCCAGAGTGGATTTTTGCACCTTAAGCTTAGTTTATTTTATTTTTGTAATTTTTAAATATTATTAATATCTTTTTAGGTCTATTTATTAGTATGAATAGAAGGAAGATCACTCTTATTAAGGATCTTCATCTTCTCCCAACTTATCATATATTATTTCTGTACAGTATGAGCTGCTAAACCTCCTAGGTTAAGGATAGGAGCTTGATGAGCGGATAATTTATACGCTTTTTGGCATTATTTTTACATAGTTTTCAGTATGATTTAGTTAGTTTTTAGTATATTTTTATTAGTTTTTAATTAAAATTCACATTTCTGGATTTTACTATGAGTTTGTGTGTTTTTCTGTGATTTCAGGTATTTTCTGGCTGAAATTGAGGGACCTGAGGAAAAATCAGATTCAGAGGTTGAAGAAGGACTGCAGATGCTGTTGGATTCTGACCTCCCTTCACTCAAAGTGGATTTTCTAGAGCTACAAAACTCCAAATGGCGCGCTTCCAATTGCGTTGGAAAGTAGACATCTAGGGCCTTCCAGTAATATATAATAGTCCATACTTTGCCCGAGTTTATACGATGCAAACTGGCGTTGAACGCCAGTTCCATGTTGCAGTCTGGCGTTCAGAGCCAGAAACAAGTTGCAAAGTGGAGTTCAACGCCAGAAACACGTTACAAACTGGCGTTCAACTCCAAGAATGACCTCTCCACGTGTAAACTTCAAGCTCAGCCCAAGCACACACCAAGTGGGCCCCGGAAGTGGATTTCTGCATCATTTACTCATTTCTGTAAACCCTAGTAACTAGTTTAGTATAAATAGGACTTTTTACTATTGTATTTACATCTTGGGATCATCTCTGGATGTTTAGTTCTTAGATTAGGGGGGCTGGCCATTCGGCCATGCCTGAACCTTTCACTTATGTATTTTAAAACGGTAGAGTTTCTACACACCATAGATTAAGGTGTAGAGCTCTACTGTTCCTCAAAGATTAATGCAAAATACTACTGTTTTTCTATTCAATTCAACTTATTCCGCTTCTAAGATATTCATTCGCACTTCAACATGGATGTGATGATCGTGACAAAGTCATCATTATTCCCCTATGAACGCGTGCCTGACAACCACTTCCGTTCTACCTTCGATTGAATGGATATCTCTTGGATATCTAATACAGGGGACCGAGTCCGAGTTATTAGCGTCTTCGTGGTATAAGTTAGAACCCATGGATGGCCATTCCTGAGATCCGGAAAGTCTAAACCTTCTCTGTGGTATTCCGAGTAGGATCTGGGAAGGGATGGCTGTGACGAGCTTCAAACTCGCGAGTGCTGGGCGTAGTGACAGACGCAAAAGGATAGTAAATCCTATTCCAGTATGATCGAGAACCGACAGATGATTAGCCATGCAGTGACAGCGCATTGGACCATTTTCACAGGAGGATGGGATGTAGCCATTGACAACGGTGATGCCCTACATAAAGCTTGCCATGGAAAGGAGTATGATTGATTGGATGAAGACAGCAGAAAAGCAGAGATCAGAGGAACGAAAGCATCTCTATACGCTTATCTGATATTCTCACCAATGAATTACATAAGTATCTCTATCCTAGTTATATTCTATTTATCTTTTATTTATCACTCTATAAAACTATTTGAATCTGCCTGACTGAGATTTACAAGGTGAACATAGCTTGCTTCAAGCCGACAATCTCCGTGGGATCGACCCTTACTCACGTAAGGTTTATTACTTGGACGAACCAGTGCACTTGCTGGTTAGTTGTACGAAGTTGTGAAACAGATATAAGATCATGAACGTGCGTATTGAGTTTTTAGCGCCGTTACCAAGGAATGGAATGATCACGATTTTGCACACTGAGTTTTTGGCGTCGTTGCTGGGGATTGTTCGAGTTTGGACAACTGACGGTTCATCTTGTTGCTCAGATTAGGTAACTTTCTTCTCGTTTTCTTTTCAAAAAAAAAATTATATTTCTTTTTTTTCACTTTTCCCAAAATAATTTTCGAAAAAAAACCAAAAAAATTTACAAAATAATAAAACCAAAAATATTTTGTGTTTCTTGTTTGAGTCTAGAGTCAAGTTTTAAGTTTGGTGTCAATTGCATCTTTTTAATTTTTCAAAAATTTATTTTCGAAAATTTCATGCATTACATTCTTCATGATCTTCAAGTTGTTCTTGGCCAGTCTTCTTGTTTGATCTTCATATTTTCTTGTTTTGTATCTTTACTTGTTTTTCATATGCATTTTTAACTTGTTAGTGTCTAATTATTGAAAATTTCTAAGTTTGGTGTCTTGCATGTTTTTCTTTTCTTAAAAATTTTCAAAAATAAAGTCTTGATGTTCATCTTGATCTTCAAAGTGTTCTTGGTGTTCATCTTGACATTCATAGTGTTCTTGCATGCATGGTGTGTTTTGATTCATAATTTTTATGCTATGAGTCTCTTTCATGTTTTTCTCTTTCTTCATTAAAAATTCAAAAATCAAAAAAATATCTTTTCCTTATTTTACTCAATTTTCGAAAATATGATTTGATTTAGTAAAAAAGTTTTTAAATTTAATTGTTTCTTATGAATCAAATCAAATTTTCAATTTAAAAATCCTATCTTTACAAAATCTTTTTCAAAAAATCAAATCTTTTTCATTTTTCTTTCATATTTTCGAAAACTTTTTAAATTTGGTTTTCAAAATCTTTCTCTTATTTTATTTCTTAATTTTCGAAAATTTTATTAGCATTTAATGTGATTGATTGAAAAATTTCAAGTTGTTACTTGCTTATTAGGAAAGATTCAATCTTTAAACTCTAGAATCATATCTTTTTAGTTTCTTGTTAGTCAAGTAATCAACTTTAGTTTTCAAAATCAAATCTTTTTAATTTTCTTTTCAAATCTTTTTCAAATTAAAATTTCAATCATATCTTTTTCAAATTCAATTTCAAAATCCTTTCTAACTTCTTATCTTTTGAAAATTGATTTTCAAATCTTATCTTTTAGTTTCAATCATATCTTTTTCAAAACTACCTAACTAATCCTCTCTCTCTTATTTTCGAAAATTCCCTCTCTCCTTTTTCAAAATTCCTTTTTAATTAACTAATTGTTTTAATTTTAATTTAATTTCAACTTTAATTCTCGAAATCTAACTTTCAATTATAATTTTTATTTTAATTAAATTTCGAATTTCTCTCTCTCATCTCCTTCTATTTATTTATTCATCTACTAACACTTCTCTCCCATCCGAAAATTCAAACACCACCCCCTCTCTGTGTTCGAGTTTTTTCTCTTCTCTTCTTTACATTACATTCTTTTCTTCTTCTACTCACACAAAGGAATCTCTATACTGTGACATAGAGGATTTCATATTTTCTTTGTTATTCCCTTCTTTGTCATATGAGCAGGAGCAAGGACAAGAACATTCTTGTTGAAGCAGATCCTGAATCTGAAAGGACTCTGAAAAGGAAACTAAGAGAAGTTAAAATACAACAATCCAGAGACAACCTTACAGGAATTTTTGAACAGGAAGAGGAGATGGCAGCCGAAAATAATAATAAGGGATGCTTGGTGACTTTATTGCACCTAATTCCAATTTACATGGAAGAAGCATCTCCATTCCTGCCATTGGGGCAAACAATTTTGAGCTGAAACCTCAATTAGTTTTTTTGAAGCAGCAGAACTGCAAGTTTCATGGATTTCCATTTGAAGATCCTTTTCAGTTCTTAACTGAATTCTTGCAGATCTATGATACTGTTAAGACCAATGGGGTTGATCCCGAGGTCTACAGGCTTATGCTTTTCCCGTTTGCTGTAAGAGACAGAGCTAGAGTATGGTTGGACTCTCAACCTAAGGATAGCCTGAACTCTTGGGATAAGCTGGTCACGACTTTCTTAGCCAAGTTCTTCCCTCCTCAAAAGCTTAGTAAGCTTAGAGTGGATGTTCAAACCTTCAGACAGAAAGAAGGAGAATCCCTCTATGAAACTTGGGAGAGGTACAAGCAACTGACCAAAAAGTGTCCTTCTGACATGCTTTCAGAATGGACCATTCTGGATATATTCTATGATGGTCTGTCTGAGTTATCAAAGATGTCACTGGACCATTCTGCAGGTAGATCCATTCACCTAAAGAAAACGCCTGCAGAAGCTCAAGAACTCATTGACATGGTTGATAATAACCAGTTCATGTACACTTCTGAAAGGAATCCTGTGAATAATGGGACGCCTATGAAGAAGGGAGTTCTTGAAATTGACACTCTGAATGCTATATTGGCTCAGAATAAAATATTGACTCAGAAAGTCAATATGATTTCTCAGAGTCTGAATGGAATGCATGCTGCATCCAACAGTACTCAAGAGGCATCTTCTGAAGAAGAAGCTTATGATCCTGAGAACTCTGCAATAGCAAAGGTGAATTACATGGGTGAACCATATGGAAACACCTATAATCCCTCATAGAGAAATCATCCAAATCTCTCATCGAAGGATCAACAAAAGCCTCAACAAGGCTTTAATAATGGTGGAAGAAATAGGTTTAACAATAGCAAACCTTTTCCATCATCCACTCAGCAACAGACAGAGAATTCTGAGCAGAAGCCATCTAGCTTAGCAAATATAGTCTCTGATCTATCTAAGGCCACTTTAAGTTTCATGAATGAAACAAGGTCCTCCATTAGAAATTTGGAGGCACAAGTGGGCCAACTGAGTAAAAGGGTCACTGAAATCCCTCCTAGTACTCTCCCAAGCAATACAGAAGAAAATCCAAAAGGAGAGTGCAAGGCCATTGAATTAACCATCATGGCCGAACCCACAAGAGAGGAGGAGGACGTGAATCCCAGTGAGGAAGACCTCCTGGGACATCCAGTGATCAATAAGGAGTTTCCCTCTGAGGAACCAAAGGAATCTGAGACTCATCTAGAGACCATAGAGATTCCATTGAACCTCCTTCTGCCCTTCATGAGCTCTGATGAGTATTCCCCTCTCTGTAATGGAGAAACTGGGAATCTTTGAGGTACAAGCTGCCAGAATCCCACTAGAGATGGCAGACAACTCAAGAAAGTAGGCTTATGGACTAGTAGAGAACATGTTAGTAAAGGTTGAAGACCTTTACATCCCTGCTGATTTCATAATCTTAGACACTGGGAAGGATGAGGATGAATCCATCATCCTTGGAAGACCCTTCCTTCCTTAATCTCCTTGTCTATTTATTTTACTATTTTTTGTTTACTATGCTTTATGTTTATGTTTTTGTCTTATTACATGATCATTAGTAGTTAAGTGTCTATGCCTTAAAGTTATGAATGTCCTATGAATTCATCATCTTTCTTAAATGAAAAATGTTTTAACTACAAAAGAACAAGAAGTACATGGTTTCGAATTCATCCTTGAAACTAGCTTAATTATCTTGATGTGGTGACAATACTTTTTGTTTTCTGAATGAATGCTTGAACAATACATATGTCTTTTGAAGTTGTTGTTTAAGAATGTTAAATATGTTGGCTCTTGAAAGAATGATGATAAGGAGAAATGTTATTTGATAATCTGAAAAATCCTAAAATTGATTCTTGAGGCAAGAAAAAGCAGTGAATACAGAAAGCTTGCGAAGAAAAAAAAAAGAAAAAGAAAAAGAAAAAGCAAGCAGAAAAAGCCAAAAGCTCTTTAAACCAAAAGGCAAGAGCAAAAAGCCAGTAACCCTTAAAACCAAAAGGCAAGGGTAACAAAAAAGGATCCAAGGCTTTGAGCATCAGTGGATAAGAGGGCCTAAAGGAATAAAATCCTAGCCTAAGCGGCTAAACTAAGCTGTCCCTAACCATGTGCTTGTGGCGTGAAGGTGTCAAGTGAAAACTTGAGACTGAGCGGTTAAAGTCAAGGTCCAAAGCAAAAGAAGAGTGTGCTTAAGAACCCTGGACACCTTTAATTGGGGACTTTAGCAAAGCTGAGTCACAATCTGAAAAGGTTCACCCAATTATGTGTCTATGGCATTTATGTATCCGGTGGTAATATTGGAAAACAAAGTGCTTAGGGCCACGGCCAAGACTTATAAAGTAGCTGTGGTCAAGAATCAACATACTGAACTAGGAGAATCAATAACACTATCTGAACTCTGAGTTCCTATAGATGCCAATCATTCTGAACTTCAATGGATAAAGTGAGATGCCAAAACTATTCAAGAGGGAAAAAGCTACAAGTCCCGCTCATCTGATTGGAGCTATGTTTCATTGATATTTTAGAATTTATAGTATATTCTCTTCTTTTTATCCTATTTTGATTTTCAGTTGCTTGGGGACAAGCAACGGCGCGCTTCCAATTGCGTTGGAAAGTAGACATCCAATATATAATAGTCTACACTTTGCCTGAGTTTAGACGACGCAAACTGGCATTGAACGCCAGTTCCATGTTGCAGTCTGGCGTTCAGCGCCAGAAACAAGTTGCAAAGTGGAGTTCAACGCCAGAAACATGTTACAAACTGGCGTTCAACTCCACGTGTAAACTTCAAGCTCAGCCCAAGCACACACCAAGTGGGCTCCATAAGTGGATTTCTGCATCATTTACTCATTTCTGTAAACCCTAGTAACTAGTTTAGTATAAATAGGACTTTTTACTGTTGTATTTACATCTTGGGATCATCTCTGGACGTTTAGTTCTTAGACTAGGGGGCTGGCTATTCGGCCATGCCTGAACCTTTCACTTATGTATTTTTCAACGGTAGAGTTTTTACACACCATAGATTAAGGTGTGGAGCTCTGCTGTTCCTCAAAGATTAATGCAAAATACTACCGTTTTTCTATTCAATTCAACTTATTCTGCTTCTAAGATATTCATTCGAACTTCAACCCTAGTCACTACTGTTTTCCTCTATGAACGCGTGCCTGACAACCACTTCCGTTCTACCTTCGATTGAATGGATATCTCTTGGATATCTAATACAGGGGACCGAGTCCGAGTTATTAGCGTCTTCGTGGTATAAGTTAGAACCCATTGATGGCCATTCCTGAGATCTGAAAAGTCTAAACCTTGTCTGTGGTATTCCGAGTAGGATCTGGGAAGGGATGGCTGTGACGAGCTTCAAACTCGCGAGTGCTGGGCGTAGTGACAGACGCAAAAAGGATAGTAAATCCTATTCCAGTATGATTGAGAACCGACAGATGATTAGCCATGCAGTGACAGCGCATTGGACCATTTTCACAGGAGGATGGGATGTAGCCATTGACAACGGTGATGCCCTATATAAAGCTTGCCATGGAAAGGAGTAGGATTGATTGGATGAAGACAGCAGGAAAGCAGAGATCAGTGGAATGAAAGCATCTCTATACGCTTATCTGAAATTCTCACCAATTAATTAAATAAGTATCTCTATCCTAGTTATATTCTATTTATCTTTTATTTATCACTATAAAACAATTTGAATCCGCCTGACTGAGATTTACAAGGTGACCATAGCTTGCTTCAAGGCGACAATCTCCGTGGGATCGACCGTTACTCACGTAAGGTTTATTACTTGGACGACCCAGTGCAATTGCTGGTTAGTTGTACGAAGTTGTGAAACATATATAAGATCATGAATGTGCATATTGAGTTTTTAGCGCCGTCACCAAGGAATGGAATGATCACGATTTCGCACACCAGAGCTCTGCTCATTCCTATGGATTAATATCATTACTTTTCTACTTTAATTCATGTTTGATTCCATTCTATCATGTATTGTAGTTCTTCATCTTTATGAATCTGGGGTGGAACGAGAGTATGGCTGATAAACCACTATTTTATGGTTTATCTTGTGCTCAATTGAGTGGATTTTATCAATCTTTCACCCACTTATTCATACAATTCGCATGTTTTATATTTTCCTTCCTGATTTTGTGCTATGATTGAAAACATGCTTCTTTGGCCTTTAAATTGCTAATTATTAATCCTCTCTTATTACCATTAGATGCCTTGATATGTGTGTTAAGTGTTTTCAGAGATTATAGGGCAGGAATGGCTTGGAGGATGGAAAGGAAGCATGCAAAAGCGGAAGGAATACAAGAAGTTGAAGGAACTGCAAAGCTGTCAGCCTGATCTCTTCACATTCAAACAGTCATAACTTGAGCTAAAGAGGTCCAAACGATGCGTTTCCAGTTGCGTTGGAAAGCTAATGTTCGGGGCTTCGATTTGATATATAATATGTCATAGTTGCCCTGACGCTAGGCGACGCGAATGCGTGCTCCATTCGGATGCGTCGCAGTGACAAAAAACCAGCGTGGTAGATTTCCTCTCCGGCGATTTCTGGGCTGTTTTTGACCAAGTTTTCAGCCCAGAAGACACAGATTAGAGGCTATAAAGTGGGGGAATGCATCCATTCATAATGAAGCTTTCATATTCACAATTTTAGGATTTAGATGTAGTTTTTAGAGAGAGAGGTTCTCTCCTCTCTCTTAGGATTAGGATTTTAGGATTTCTATTAGTTTAGTTCAACTCATCTTCAGTCACAGGTTCAATATTCCTTATATTTTTATATTTCTCTTTTACTTTCAGATGCTTTAATGCTTGTATTAGTTATGTTGCCTAATTTGCTTATGAACTCCATGTTAGAATTGATTTCTTTATTTAATATAATTTGAGGTATTTCAGAATTATGATTGCTTTCTTTTATTTATATAAATAATTTAGATTTTTCCCTTTTGGATTTGGTTGAGTCATTGGAGATGCTTGAGTTATCAAACTCATAGTTGATTGAAAATTGGAATTTTTCTAGAATTAATTCGGGTTCCAATAACTCTAACTTTTCTCAAGGAAAGACTAGGACTTGAGGAATCAGAATTAATTCATCCACTTAACTTACCTTCATAGTTAGAGGTTAACAAAGTGTGAGAAAAATCCAATTCTCATTACAATTGATAAGGATAACCAGGATAGGACTTCCAGTTTTCATACCTTGCCAAGAGTCTATTTTATAGTTATTTATTTTATTCTTATCATCATTCAACATACTGCTTCCTTACTTTCAAAACCCCCAATTTAGAAGGCTCATAACCAATAATAAGAACATACCTCCCTGCAATTCCTTGAGAAGACGACCCGAGGTTTAAATACTCGGTTATCAATTTTAAAAAGGGGTTTGTTACTTGTGACAACCAAAACTTTTGTAAGAAAGGTTGATTGCTTGGTTTAGTAACTATACTTACAACGAGTATTTATTATAACTTCTAAACCATCAATCTTCCAGCTCTTTCAAAATGGCGCCGTTGCCGGGGAATTGCAAACGTGTGCCTTATTATTGGTTATTGTAAATATTTGCTTTTTACCTGTTTATTTATTTTTATTTTCGTTTTTATTTTTGCTTTTTCGTAAATTAAGAGGTTATTGGTTTTTATTTAGTTATTAAAAATTTTTCAAAAAATTTGTTCTTGGTGTTCATCTTGATCTTCAAGTTGTTCTTCGTGTTCATCTTGACCTTCAAGTTGTTCTTAGTTGTTTTCTTTGTTTTGATCTAAAAATTTTAAGTTTGGTGTCATTTTATTATTTTTCTCTTTCCTCATTAAATTCAAAAATTCAAAATTTAAAACTCAAATTTCAAATTTCAAATTTCAATTTTCAAAAATTCAAATTAAATTTTAAATTCAAATTTCAAAATTTCAAATTTCAATTTTTAAAATTCAAATTTAAAAATTTAAAATTCAAATTTCAAAATTCAAAATTTTAAATTTCAAAATTTAAATTTCAAAATTCAAATCTTTTTCAAAAAAATCATAACTTTTTCAAAATCTCATCTTATCTTATTTCCAAAAATCAAATTTCAAAATCCAATATTTAAATTTCAAATTTCAAAATTCAAATTTCAAAATTCAAAAATTTAAAATTCAAAATTTCAAATTTCAAATTTCAAAATTGAAATTTCAATAACCTTTTAATTTAAAATTTGTTTTTATTTTCGTTTTTAATTTTTATTTACTATTATGAGTTCTCACCCCTCTCGCTTTGAGTTTGGTTCCAATGTTGTTGCAAGGAATGGAAATTATAACAGGAAGATGCATCAAGGTCAAAACAATCAGAGATGGAAGGAGCTACGAGGATCTGATCAACCCTTTCGGCAACATCACCTTCCAAGATACCATGGACAACGACCATCCTACAATGCATACCAAGACAATAGATATGGTGGACCCCCTTGTAGTTACCAGCAAGCTCCATCATATGCCAATGAACCATCTCCTCAACACAACTTTGAACCACCATACTCACAAGCCCCTTACCACCAAACACCACTATATAACCCTAATCTTTATCCACCACACCAACCACCATATGAACCATGCCCAGAACCACCACCTCAATATTCACCATCTCCATATCCATCAATCCAAGAGCACTATAATCCTACTTATGATAGCCGAGCACAACAAGAATCAAAGGATCGTCTCAAGGAAACAGTGGAAAGATTTCATGCAACCCTTCACTAATTGAATCAAGAGATAAATCAATTAGGTTCCCGACGTTTGGACACTCAAGGAACCCCCATGGCTTCATGTGGATAATCTAATGAAGAACGTAGCATGAAGGAGACATTAGAAACTCCGGTGGACAGCAAGGAGCATGAATTTGTACTGGAACAAGTGGAGGAAGCCGGAATTATTGAAGAAGAAGAAGTGGTTGAAGACTTGGGAGATGCTAAACCTCCGTGGGAAAGTCAAGACATAGAACCTCCTTCCAAGACGGTTGAATTTGATGTTGAGGAGGGTGTACAACCTCCAAGGCATATCATGATGGAAGACTTTGAAGGGGATGATCAAGAGATGGATTCAATCATTGATGAATTCTTATCTACAATTGAATCCTCTCCCATTGGACTTGACGTGGAAATTAAAGAAGAAGAGGCACAACCTCCCATGCCCTTGGTGAACAATGAAGAAGAGATCATATTGGAAGAAAGCTACCAAGAGGAAGAGGTTGATATTGAACAAGCTTGCAAAGAGGTGGAAATCGTCAAAGAAGAGCACAAGGGAATTGAGCTGGAAATCACCTTGCCAAAGTTGTTGGAGACTTCTCCCCCAAAACCATCACCATCCATACCTTCATTCAAGTGGGTAAATCTCTCATCTCTAACCTTAATTAGCTCACTTGAATATGCTTTGCTTGAGACAGATGGTCAGCTTAGAGCTCTTTGTGGCATTAAGAGTAAAAGGAAGATGGTCAGTGGTAAGAATTGTCCTGCAAGGTTCATTATGGTTGGAAGCTTTAAGTTTACACGCAAAGGTTGGTGTAGGGCTCAACTGAATGGGTCTAGGAAGTTGTTTGGCCGCCTTAGTGAGAATTCAGATTGCCTGCCACCCGGATGGAACAATATTGCTCAACAAGAAGACGGGTGCAAAAGCAAGGTTTGGGACCCCGTAATTCATTCTGGCAATCAACACTCTTGGGGCCTTGTCACTTGCTTTAACTTACTTGAAGGCTTTCTGCGCTTAGTTTGGGACCCCGGAGGCCATTGGAAGTCCAAGCATTGGTGGTAGTTTCAGGATGAGTTCAAGCACAAGCCGCCATGACAAGGAGCTCACCAAATGTCCAACTTAAGGACTTTAACTAAAAGTGCTAGGTGGGAGACCACCCACCATGGTATGATCGTTCCTTTTTCATTTTTATTTAGTTTTATTTGTTTTCGAGTTTTATTTTGTTTTATTGTATTGAACCTGGAATTTTGCATAACATTCATATTAGCATTGCATTATGCATACTGCATTATTAAAAAAAAAAGCACACACGCGACGTGGTAGCGTCGCTGACGCGTCCGCGTCACATGTGCGTTGTGAAGAAGAGAAATCGAACAGAGAGTCACGCGGTAGCGTGGCTGGAGGCGTGCCTTTAGCACAAATCATCCCACACGACCGCGTCGCTGACGCGTCCGCGTCACATGGGGAACCTGCCTCCCACGTGTCCGCATCACTCACGCGGCCGCATGACCTGGAAATTGACGTCCGAAAAGGTGCACGACCGAAAGTTGTGCTAGAGTGGTGCTGGAATGGTGCTGAACGCACAAACCTTACCACGCGGACGCATGGCTCACGCGTCCGCGTCATACCCCTATAATGGCCACTCACGCGATCGCGTCGACCACGCGACTGCGTCACCCTGGATTTTGGCAATACTAAGTTTCGAACAGAGAGTTGTGCGAACGCGAGGCTGCACTCGCGCCAATCGCACAAATCAGGCCACGCGATCGCGTGACCCAAGCGCCTGCGTCACCTAACCTTATCGCGCACCACGTGACCGCGTCACCCACGCGTCCGCGTCGCCTGCGCCGCACAACTTATCCAGATCAGCGCCAAATATCATATCTTTTCTTCCCCCAAATCCTAATTTTTCTTTTCCATTCTTATTTCTTTCTTCTTTTCTTCTTCCTTCTTTACTTTTATTCTCTTTTACTTAATTACATACTTTCATTCATTGCATTTTAATTTTGTACATATTTTTATTTTCTAAATTTATTTTTTTTCCATTGGTGTTACAATTTTCTTATTCAACTGTTGCATCTTTTTTTGAATTTATTTTGGTGTTCAGTGACTTGTTTTATATTGTTGGGTAATATTATTTAAGTCAATGCTAATCTTTTATGATATTTGTATTAATTTTGCATTGAAATTAATTTATATTGTCTTGCACTCTCTTCCCCATTGTTACAAATTTTGTACCACTGGTATGCCATGGCTTCTATTATTTTCTCACGTACATGTTGAAGCTTCCATGTAAATGAGACCCTTTTCATTTGGCATTAACCCACCCATACTTCATTTATTTTTTTATCTCTATTTCTGGGTTACTTTTCTTCCCTTTTTCTTTCAGGATGGCCACCCGGAAGGGAACCGGAAGACGTTTACATGGGAAAACAAGACAAGTCCATCTGCACAATCTTTGGAGAAAAGCGCCAGTTGGAACAACCCGTCCACCTGCACATCTCAGCATGCACCGGGGACGGTGCAATCTTTAAGTATGGGGAGGTCGATATCGATCTCCATGGGTTAGTTACTCTTCTATCTCAACACCAATGGTTTATTTTCCTTGTTAGTTGTTGCATTTACATGTTTGACTGCATATTTGTTTGATTTTGTGCATATTTTACCACTTGGTTAAAGTAATATTTTCTTTTTCAAGAAACTTTTTAAAGTATTTCACTAATTTGAATAAAATTTAATGTTACACTTGTTTGAAGAAATATTATACTGGAACATGGTTTAGAGCTCGAACACACAAAACCTGTGAGAATTTTGAGCCTATTTGAATTGGTTGTATTTTATCAACCAAAATTTTGTTTTAGTGTGTATTTTTCTCTCAAAAATTGTGATCTTTGTCTTGCTTAATTCTATATTTCCATGGTTTGATGTATGCATGCACTTATATATTCGAGACCTTTGTTTCACTGAGCTTACAAACCCATATGGCCTTACCCTTTCATTATCCTTTGCAAACCAATGTTGAGCCTATTTTACCCCTTTTATTCTTACTTTAACACATCATTAACTCTAAGCGAAAAATAATAATGTCCTTAATTCGAATCCTTGGTTAGCTTAAACTAGTGAGAGTGCTCATGAATTAAGTGTGGGGAAATTGGGATTGAAAACATTTGGTTTGAGAATTGAGTATGTTAGAATTTTCTGAAAATGTGAAAGAAATGTTTAGGATATGTCATGCATTCAAAAAATTTAATCATATGCATTGAAAAAAGAAAAAAATAATAAAAGAAAAAAATACAATATAAAAAAAAGAAGAAGAAAAAGAGAAAAAGAAGAGAAAAATAGCAAATAATAAAAAGGGGACAAAATGCCCCAAAGTAAGTGGTGAAAGCAATGCATATGTACTGTACTTGAAATTAGAATGCATGAATATGTGAAAAACATGGTTAATGGATAGTTAGATGTGGTATTATGATTACATGAATTGTCTAAAGTTAGGTGGAAAGTTTAAGTTAATTAAGGATTCAGATTTTAGTCCACTTAGCCAAATACAATCCTACCTTGACCCTAACCCCATTACAACCCTTAAAAGACATCTTGATATGTGTATCTGTGCATTAAATTTATGTTGATTGTTAGATGAAGAGCAAGCCTTAGAAAGCAAGGTTAGTAGAGAATTGAGAGAATCGATCCTAAAACACTTAAGTGATTAGAGTGTATACACTTCCAGTGAGGGTTCGATGCTCGATTCTTTGTTCCGGCTTTCATGAGCTAATTTCTTCTTGCAAGTCTATTTGTACTCTATTTTGTAATTTGAATTAGTGAAATCCAGTTCATATTTGTTCTTAAAAGATTTGTTTACTTTTAACTAAGTAGGTAGAAACATTTTGCATATAGTTGCATTCATACAGATAGGTTGCATTTCATACATTCTACCATTCCTCTTCAATCCTTTATAGCTTCTCTTGAGCTTAGCATGAGGACATGCTAATCTTTAAGTGTGGGGAGGTTGATAAACCACTATTTTATGGTTTATTTTGTGCTCAATTGAGTGGATTTTATCAATCTTTCACCCACTTATTCATACAATTCGCATGTTTTATATTTTCCTTCCTGATTTTGTGCTATGATTGAAAACATGCTTCTTTGGCCTTTAAATTGCTAATTATTAATCCTCTCTTATTACCATTAGATGCCTTGATATGTGTGTTAAGTGTTTTCAGAGATTATAGGATAGGAATGGCTTGGAGGATGGAAAGGAAGCATGCAAAAGCGGAAGGAATACAAGAAGTTGAAGGAACTGCAAAGCTGTCAGCCTGACCTCTTCGCATTCAAACAGTCATAACTTGAGCTACAGAGGTCCAAATGACTCGGTTCCAGTTGTGTTGGAAAGCTAACATCCGGGGCTTCGATTTGATATATAATATGCCATAGTTACCCTGACGCTAGGTGACACGACTGCGCGCTCCATGTGGACGCATCGCAGTGACGAAAATCCAGCGTGGTAGATTTCCTCTCCGGCGATTTCTGGGCTGTTTTTGACCCAGTTTTCAGCCCAGAACACACAGATTAGGGGCTATAAAATGGGGGAATGCATCCATTCATAATAAAGCTTTCATATTCACAATTTTAGGATTTAGATGTAGTTTTTAGAGAGAGAGGTTCTCTCCTCTCTCTTAGGATTAGGATTTTAGGATTTCTATTAGTTTAGTTCAACTCATCTTCATTCACAGGTTCAATATTCCTTTTATTTTTATATTTCTCTTTTACTTTCAGATGCTTTAATGCTTGTATTAGTTATGTTGCCTAATTTGCTTATGAACTCCATGTTAGAATTGATTTCTTTATTTAATATAATTTGAGGTATTTCAGAATTATGATTGCTTTCTTTTATTTATATAAATAATTTAGATTTTTTCCTTTTGGATTTGGTTGAGTCATTGGAGACGCTTGAGTTATCAAACTCATAGTTGATTGAAAATTGGAATTTTTCTAGAATTAATTCGGGTTCCAATAACTCTAACTTTTCTCAAGGAAAGACTAGGACTTGAGGAATCAGAATTAATTCATCCACTTAACTTACCTTCATAGTTAGAGGTTAACAAAGTGCGAGAAAAATCTAATTCTCATTACAATTGATAAGGATAACCTGGATAGGACTTCCAGTTTTCATACCTTGCCAAGAGTCTATTTTATAGTTATTTATTTTATTCTTATTATCATTCAACATACTGCTTCCTTACTTTCAAAATCCCCAATTTACAAGACTCATAATCAATAATAAGAACATACCTCCCTGCAATTCCTTGAGAAGACGACCCGAGGTTTAAATACTCGATAATCAATTTTAAAAAGGAGTTTGTTACTTGTGACAACCAAAACTTTTGTAAGAAAGGTTGATTGCTTGGTTTAGTAACTATACTTACAACGAGTATTTATTTTAACTTCTAAACCATCAATCTTCAGTTCTTTCAATGACCCCTTATTCTACATGAGCTATTGCGAAGCCTTAGCTGGATAGTATTGAGTTGCAGTTTGAGAATACATCACAGGTTTCAACAAGTTATTTGGGCTAATTGAGATATGTGACATAAAATCTCGTTAGTCATGGGTAATTGAGGTTTCTGTGGCATTAAGGCTGGAATAAGGAGCATCAGTCTCCGATCCAGAAGATCTGACCTTGTCTGTGGCATTTTTAGTAGGATCACGAGGAATTGAATTGCGTAATCTTCACCCTCATTCATGTTGGATGACCATTAGCACCGGCGTTTGATGTGGATCAGAGGAGATTAATGACCACTAGCCCTGACTTTAATCACTTACAACCTTGCCATTGAATGAATCACTCATTGTTAAAGTAGTCAGTAAGAAGTGTTAATCCGGAAGAAGAAGCATCTCCGAGACCTTAACAGATTTCATACCATTTTTCTACGTCTTTTCTTCATTATTTTGTTTATATGCCAACAACAACAACAATCATCTTTCTATTCGCCTGACTAAAATCTGCAGGACAACCACTGATTGCTCAATCCGACAATCCTCGTGGGATCGACCCTCACTCATCTGAGGTATTACTTGGACGACCCGGTGCATTTTCTGATTCAGTTGTGCGAGTTATAATTTTGCAGACCAGTTTTTGGAAGACACACCCGAGTTTCTTTTTGAAGAGAGATTGAGTTTGGCATTGACTTGGTACTTGGAACTGGACCGATTTCGGTAGCACCCTGCCAGATGTCTCCATTGGAACTGGTAGCACTAAAAAACAATTGGAAGAACTATTAGAGAAAGGTTTTCTTCGTCCGAGTGTGTCACCTTGGGGAGCCCAAGTGTTACTAGTAAAGAAAAAAGATGGAAGAATGGGACTGTGCGTAGATTACCGATAGCTGAAAAAGGTTACAATTAAGAAGAAGTACTCACTTCCTCGGATAGACCATCTAATGGATCAGCTAAAAGGAGTAGTAGTATTTTCAAAAGTTGATTTGCGATCAGGTTATCATAAGATTCGGGTAAAGGAACTGGATATACCAAAGACGGCGTTTAGAACGTGATGAGAGGATATTTTATACACTTTTTGGCACTATTTTCTTAGTGTTTCTAGTATATTTTATTAAGTTTTATTATGTTTTAGTAGGTTTTTGTAAAAAAATTACTTTTTGGATGCTACTTTGAGTTTTTGTGGTTTTTCTATGATTTTACGTGATTTTTGGGTGAATTTGGCAAGGTTTGGCAAAGTCTGATTCAGAGGCAAAGAAAGGATAGAAGATGTTGTCAAATCTTGACCTCCATGCATTCAAACGAGAATTTTTGGAGCTACAGAGGTCCAATTGACACGCTCTCAATGGCATTGGAAAGCTAACTTCCAGGGGTTTTCAGCAATATATAGTAGTCTATACTTTATTTTGGAAAGAACTTTCCAAAACGGGCATTGAACTCCCAACTTACTCCCTTTCTGGCATTCAACGCCCAAATAGGACCAACCTCCCAAGTTGAATGCCCAAACTGGCGTTCAACGCCAGCTAGGGAGTAGGAAATGCCCAGAACCTGATTTGAATGCCAGGCATCAGCCCAAACACTCACCAAATGGGCTCCAAAGTGGATTTTAGTACTTCTTAGCTTATTTTATTTCCCTTTTTGTAATTTTTAATTAAAAACAATATCTTTTAGGTTTAGTTTTAGAGTTTTTATTATAAATAAGGGACTTCCTTCCTTCTAACGAATATGCCTCTCAGGAGGGGAGAAGTACATACACATTATTTCTATACATTATGAGCAACTAAACTTCCTAGGTAAAGGTTAGGAGCTCTGCTGATTCCTATGGAGGATTAATACAATTACTTTTCTACTTCAATATATGTTTGATTCTATTCTATGATGTATTGTCACTCTTCATCTTTATGAATTTGGGGTGGAACGAAAGTAAGACCCCCCTGTTCTACATGAGTTCTTTATGAGTTCTGACCCGGATAGTATTGAGCTATAGCTTGAGAGTGCATCATGCGTTCTAACAAGTTACTTGGACTAATTGGGATATGTGACACGAAATCTCGTTAGTCAGGGGTAATTAAGTTTCCTGTGGCTCTAAGGGCTAGAATCATAGGACGTCATTCTCCAATTTGGAAGATCCGACCTTGTCTGTGACATTTTGAGTAGGATCATCAGAAATTGAATTGCTTGAGCTTCACCTTCTTCCAGATTGATCTAGCCTGAGCGGGTGTTTAGTTTGGACCTGAGGAGATTAATGACCACGACCAATGGCTTAATCACTTACAACCTTGCCATTGAAGGAATCATTCATCGTTGGAGTAGTTAGTATGACGTGTTAATCCCGAAGAAGAAGCATCTCCAAGGCCTTAACTGATCTCTCATTACTGTTCTACATTTTATTATTATTGCTTGTATATGCGCCTACAAAAAACAACAACTATCTTTCTATTCGCCTGACTAAGATCTACAAGATAGCCACAGCTTGCTCAATCCGGCAATCCTCGTGGGATTCGACTCTCACTTACCTGAGGTATTACTTGGACGACCCAGTGCACTTGCCAGTTCAGTTGTGCGAGTCACAAATTGGTGCATACAATCATTACAAGTATACGATTATGACGTTTGGACTAACTAATGCTCCGGTAATATTCATGGACCATATGAATCTCATTTTTTGACCATACCTAGAACAATTCGTGGTAGTGTTTATAGATGATATCCTCATTTATTCCAAGACCGAGGAAGAGCATGAAAAGCATCTGAGGATGGTGTTGCTTATACTGAGAGAATGGAAGCTGTATGCAAAGTTGTCAAAGTGTAAAATTTGAACAAATAAAGTGGCATTCTTAGGACACGCGATTTCTCGAGAAGGAATAGTAGTAGATCCCTCAAAGATCGAAGCAGTCGTTCAGTGGAAAAAGCCTAAGATAATCACGAAAGTTTGAAGTTTTCTAGGTTTGGCTGGTTATTACTGACGATTCATAAAGGGGTTTTTTCAAATGGTCCTACCACTCACCCGCCTCACTCGATAAGAAGTACCATTCGAATAGACAGAAGAGTGTGCAAGAAGTTTTGAAACACTGAAGGGAAAACTAACAATTGCACTAGTATTGACACTATTAGATTCCCAGAAACCTTTTGAGGTATACTGTGACGCTTCTTTGAAAGGATTGGGGTATGTGCTGATGCAACACAAGAATGTGGTTCCATATGCATTAAGGCAGTTGAGACTCCACGAGAAGAATTATCCTACTCATTTTCTTGAAATGGCAGCAGTGGTGTTTGCATTCAAGATATGGAGACATTATTTATATGGGGCTTAGTTGGAAGTTTTCTTTGATCATAAAAGTTTGAAGTACATATTTGAAAAGAAGGTCCTTAACATGAGACAGCAGCGATGGATGGAATTTTTGAAGGATTACGATTTCAAGCTGAGTTATCATCCGGGAAAAGCAAACGTAGTTGCGATCACTCTGAGTCGTAAGAGTTTGAGTATTTCTTGGATGATGATGAAAGAAGACGAGTTAATTTCAACCTTTGCAAATTTGAGGTTAGGAGTGAAGGAAACATCAGAAGGAGTCGTCATGGCACATCTACACTTAACTTCAAATTTCAAGACATCCATTCAAGAAACACAATTAAAAAATTCGGAGAAGTCGGGACTGTTAGCTGACACAGATTATATAAACTACAACACCGACAAATACATCGGGTCGTATCGAGTAATAATATTTATTATCTAATCTTTACGCTTTTAACACCAACACATGTTTGATCTTTTTTTTTCTTTTGAATGAAACACTAACATATGCTCAATTAAAGTAGTATATATTTATTCTTAACTAATCATTTTCGGTTTAAAATTTAAATGAATAATATACAAGAAATTAATATAAATCATTATAAAATTAAAAAAGAAAAATGGTATTGTCCTTTAAGAATTTTGAGCTACACAATTAAGTATAAAACATTATACAAGAAATTAACATAAAGTATTAACAATTAAAAAAAGAAAAATAGTATTGTCCCTTAGGAAAATATTATTTTTTTGAGCCAAAGAAATAATCATAAACGAAAATAAATTTTTTATTTTTGGATTAAAAAAGTCCTATTGGGAGTCGAACCCAGGTCGCTGGATTCAAAGTCCAAAATGCTAACCACTACACCATAGAACCAAGACACTAGTAGATGGCAAACTAACCAAATTTATTTTATTTATAAATGTATTTATGTCATGATCATTTCACTTTCCTGCCAAAAAAGCAATTAAAAAGCCAAAGTAGAAAACACTCCATAGCAAATTTTTTGTATGGTACATAATAAAGTACGATTGGTCTTAAGGTGTTAATATGTATTATGCAAGTTTGTCTTTTTTAGCTTGATAATCTACATTTTTTTTTTCTAGATTGAATCACATATATCTAAATTATATTATTTTGAATATGATTAATTTCGGTCGACCTAATTGAAGTTTTGTGAAAAGGGCAAAAAGTCTTTTTACGATTTTCCCCTTACTTTTAACACCAAATTCGAAACTATTAATTGAACAAGCAAAGTACTTATCACTTTAGCTAATAACACATTAATAAGTGTAAGTCAACTAATCTTACTTAACTTTCTTCCTTTTCTTTTTTTTTTTCTTATTTATTTTGTTTTTGTGGCTGAAGTCAAGGATTCTTCATGATATGTATTTTGCCCCATTTAAAATTGGTAAACATCTTGAAAAAAAAAGTATAAAACTAACAATATCTATAGTTAAAATTAGTTTTTGGTTAACAAGTGCGCTTCAATTGTACCGATTAATGCCGGAAGATTTACATGGCCGAGAGTAAAATTGGATTAAGAGTGAGTATTCTTATTAAATTTATAAAGAATATATGCATTATATTTGATAAATTTTATTTGGTAGGCTTTTTATTTATTAGATAAACTAATTTTCTTTTTTTTATCAAAATTTTACTTTTTACTACAACGTTATGTTGGAATAAATTATTTTATTAATCCAGATCATCCATATTGAGTTATCAAAAATATATTATAATGCGAAAGCGTAACTTTACTCATAGAAATTAGAAATTGATGGAAGGATTGTCTCAGTCTTGTGATTCTTCCAATCTTCCTCAACCAAAGCCTTTTGTATCCCTAGGGCTGAATTGTAACTCTTTTGATGGGAAAGAGCGACAAAGACGGCTTTGGTATATTAGGGACCGAAACCCTAAAGGCACTATTTATATTTGAGCATGGCACCCATTAAACCCTAAAGTCCAAATAAAATAGTATCTAAAGTCCAAAAGATAATATATCTAAAATCCAAAAGATAATTATCTAGGAAACAAAAGATAATATGTGGTATTATTCTCATTTAATTCCAAATCAAAAGTATTTATGACTTATTCAATTTAGCATTTATAGCAATAAATGAGATCACCATTATATAAGTCATTTAATTTGAAATAGCATAATTTCTGATTATAGTTAATATATGTATTCCCCACAAACAAATTAGGAAATTAAAATAATTTCCTAACAATCTCCCACTTGAGCTATACATATATTCTTTCTTGATATAATCACATCTTGTAAACTTTATGTGTGCATCTGAATGCTATTTCTCTCATTACATTAACAATCTGGTTCGTCTCATATATTAGATATGGAATCACCACAACTTTTATCACATTAATGTCGTGACTAAATGACGACAATCACCATCCTAACATACTTAACGACATAGATCAAATTTGGATGAGTAATATGAAAATTACATGCCAAATGATCTCATGCATGTCTATTTCCAGCTGGTCCAACTTTAAAACTTTATTGAGATCAAACATAAAACAAGTATTGTAAAATGAACATTTCACATAATATGAAATAAACCATCAACTTAATTCTGTAGAAAAAAAAACTCAATATCTGTCATAGGACATATAGTATAAAATAAACTCCCACTAAACCAAGGCATCATAAATATTGACACCCATCCGAGCATTGTGTAAATGAAAGACTTTAGAGATCAATTCCTTGGTTAATGGGTCTGCTAGCAAATATTCTGTTCCTATATGTTCTATCAGAATCCTTTTTCTTAACCTTTCTCCTTGACAACTGATGAGCGGATAATTTATATACTTTTTAGCATTGTTTTTAGGTTGTTTTTAGTATGATTTAGTTAGTTTTTAGTATATAATTGTTAGTTTTTAAATAAAAATAATATTTTTAGATTTTTCTATGAGTTTGTGTGTTTTTCTATGATTTCAGGTATTTTCTGGCTGAAATTGAGGGACCTGAGCAAAAATCTGATTCATAGGCTGAAAAAGGACTGCAGATGCTGTTGGATTCTGACCTCCCTGTACACGAAGTGGATTCTCTGGGACTACAGAAGCCCAATTGGCGCGCTCTCAATTGCGTTGGAAAGTAGACATCTTCGGTTTTTCAGAAACATATAGTAGTCCATACTTTGCCCGAGATTTGATGGCCCAAACTGGCGTTCAAAGTCAGCTTAAAATTTCTGCGTAAAACGCCCAAACTGGCACCAGAATTGGAATTAAACGCCCAAACTGACACCAAAGCTGGCGTTTAACTCCAAAAAAAGCCTATGCACGTGAAAGCTTCAATGCTCAGCCCATGCACACACCAAGAGGGCCCCGGAAGTGGATTTCTGCATCATTTACTTATTTTTGTAAATCCTAGGATACTAGTTCATTATAAATAGGACCTTTTACTATTGTATTTTCATCTTTTAATCATGTTTTGATGATTGAACCCTCTTTGGGAGGCTGGCCATTCGGCCATGCCTAGACCTTCTTTCACTTATGTATTTTCTACGGTGGAGTTTCTACACCCCATAGATTAAGGTGTGGAGCTATGCTGTTCTTCATGAATCAATGCAAGTACTATTGTTTCTCTATTCAATTCAAGCTTATTCTTATTCTAAGATATTCACTCGCACTTCAACCTGATGAATGTGATGATCCGTGACACTCATCATTATTCTCACTTATGAACGCGTGCCTGACAACCATTTCCGTTCTATTTGCAATAGCTTGAGTGTGTATCTCTTAGCCTCCTGGTTCATGACACATGGTTGCCTCTCCTGACAACAGAGCCTTCCATTCCGTGAGATCAGAGTCTTCGTGGTATAGGCTAGAACGATTGGCAGCATTCTTGGGATCCAGAAAGTCTAAACCTTGTATGTGGTATTCCGAGTAGGATCTGAGAAGGGATAACTGTGATGAGCTTCAAACCTATGAATGTGGGGCGCAAGTGACAGTGCGCAAAAGGACAATGGTCCTATTCCAAAGCTAGCGGGAACCGACAGATGATTAGCCCTGCGGTGACAGCGTAGATGGATTTGTTTTCATCCGAGAGGATCATACAGCTTGCCATGGAAGGAGGTAACACATGGTTGGAAGAAGGCAGTAGGAAAGCAGAGGTTCAAAAGCAACAAAGCATCTCCATACGCTTATCTGAAATCCCACCAATGAATTACATAAGTATTTCTATCTTATTTTCTGTTTAATTATATTTTAATTATCACTATCTCAAAACTATTTTAATTCACCTGAATGAGATTTACAAGGATGACCATAGCTTGCTTGAAGCCGAAAATCTCCGTGGGATCGACCCTTACTCACGTAAGGTATTACTTGGACGACCTAGTGCACTTGCTGGTTAGTTGTGCAGAATTACAAAAGTGTGATTGTAATTTCGTGCACCAACAACTAAGAACTTGATATCTGTATGATTCGTTTTTTTCAAGCTCTTATTGTTTTTTGGAGTATAGTACTTCTGACTTATTGTCACAAAATATCTTCAATGGCATTTCAATGTCATCTACTATATTAGCTCAATGACAAAGTTTCGCAACCATATGCCATGAAATCAAAATCAGAGTACCTAATGATCTCCAAATTTTTTTGATCTCCAATAAGTAAGCATGTAATACTCAAGTATCTACCGAACACTCCCACTATAAATGGTATATCGGGACATGTGCATATTTGAGCATACATTAAACTTGCTAGTGCTGATGCATAAGATTTATCATGCATTGTTGTCCTCTTAAGATCATTCTTAGGGAATTGCTTGAGACTGAACTTGTCTCCGTTAGTTACGGATGTGTCCATTGGTCAATAATTTTTCATGCCATATCTACTTAAAATCTTTTCGATATAGTTCTTTTGTGATAATCCAAGAATACCTTGAGAGCGATCTCTTAGTATCTTGATTCCTGATACAAAAGGGGCATCACCAAGATCTTTCATTTCGAATTTATTTGATAGAAATTTCTTAGTTTCACGCAACAAACCTATGTCGTTACTGGCAAGTAGAATGTCATCAACATATAAGACCAAAAGTATGTATTTACTCCCACTGAACTTGCGGTATACACATTCATCTATAATATTTACTTCAAAACCATATGAGATAATGACTTGATTAAACCTGTGATACCATTGACGGGAAGCTTGTTTGAGACCATAGATGAATTTTCTCCTTTCTCTATTGGATCTCCTTAATGACACTTCTTGAGGTTGTTGGGCTTACTGTATGGGTTGGGATTGAGGAGGATTCTCATTATTTTCCTATACTGTAGCAGCATCTTGAGCAATAACAACATTCTCATTATTCTCTTGTACTGCAACTGGATCTACAGTAGGATTCTCATTGTACTCTTGTACTATAACTGTATCTTGAACAATAATAGACATAAAGACCTGATCATTGTCAGTTATAGAATCCTCATCAAAAGCTACATTCCTAATATTTCCTTTCCTCCCAAACTCAACATCCTCAAGAAATCTCGCATTTCCCATTTCAAAAATAGACCTTGATGTAGGATTGTAAAACTTGTACCCCCTGTGAATGCTCAGCGTAACCAACAAAGTAGCAACTAATTGTTCTTGAGTCCAATTTTCTTTCATGCGGCCTATAAGGTCGCGCCTCAGCCGGACATCCCGAAATATGCAAATACTTTATACTGGGTCTTTCCCCAGTCCAAATTTCATAAGGAATTTTGTTAACTACTTT
Source organism: Arachis ipaensis (assembly GCF_000816755.2). Taxonomy (NCBI): domain Eukaryota; kingdom Viridiplantae; phylum Streptophyta; class Magnoliopsida; order Fabales; family Fabaceae; genus Arachis; species Arachis ipaensis. The sequence goes on from NC_029786.2 coordinate 45,000,328, forward strand.
GCTTGGCACCCTATTAAGGATGTACACTGCAGTCTTTAAGGATTCTTCCCAGAGTAATTCAGGCAAGGAAGAATGACTAATCATACTTCTCACCATGTCCTTAAGAGTTTGGTTCCTTCGCTCTGCAACACCATTCATGCTAGATTTTCCTGGCATGGTGTATTATGGAATAATTCTGTTTATACCCTGGGTCGAGCTATCCGACCTGGGATGGTCGACGATGCAGTGACCAACCTGTTAAGGTCAAGCGGACCGACTTCGTTACAAAGAACTCGGCCATATCGACAGGAAAAGCCCAATAAAGGGCCCAAATAGAGGAACACGACCCAAATCCAAAGGCAATCCCAGCCTATAGAGATAAAGGCGGTTCCCTTGAAGATAAGCTGACTTCATCCAAAATAGGATAAAATAAGATAAGATAACTAACTTATCTTATCAGAAAGGTCAGTCCACACTACTATAAATACACTGGAGCACCCAGGTATAACTCATACTCTGATTCTACATAAAACCTGTTTAATACACATGCTAACTTAAGCATCGGAGTCTCTTGCAGGTACCCCCCACCCTCCGGTGGCCAAGGATCAGCAGTGCAGCAAGTCCAACAAGTCGGACACAACAGCTCCGGCCGCCACCCGCTAGCCGGACACACCATCTCCGACCAGTACAGAAGATCTCATCCGAGATCGACCTCCAGTTTTAGGTAACCCTCGGAACATTGGCGCCGTTGCCGGGGAACCTGAAAGTCATCCCAAAACCATGGCGGACGGCCATGACAACGACCACGACTCGGATCTGGAGAACAGAACACTGCACAAGAACGCAGACACTACGCTAAAGGATACTCCGGAATCCAACGGGAACAAAAACTCATCAAATCCGGGAGCCATGGAAGCACTTCAAGATTTCTTAAAGCAACTTGAGAAAGAAACCCAGCAACAACGAGAGATCGGAAAGGATCTACAAAGAGAGGTACGGCGACGTCGAGAACTAGAAGAAAAACTACAGCAGTTAGAGGCCGACCTCAAATCAAAAGCTCCTCGAACCACTCCTGAGGAAAATTCACGCAAAGAACAGGATCCATTCACCAGGGAAATCATGAAGACAAAAATCCCAAAGGATTTTAAGCTCCCGGATATGGTTTTGTATGAGGGCACTACAGATCCCAACCATCATCTCAGCAATTTTAGAAGCAGAATGTACCTTACCGACGCCTCAGATGCCGTTCGCTGCAAAGCTTTTCCGACAACTCTTACGAAAACGGCGATCAGATGGTTCGACAACTTACCTCCGAAGTCCATCTCAAACTTCGACGACCTGGCCAAAAAGTTTCTGGCCAGATTCTCCATCCAGAAAGATAAGGCCAAGCACGCACCCAGCTTACTAGGGATCAAGCAAGGAGATCGGGAGAGCCTCCGTAACTACATGGAAAGATTCAACAAAACATGCGTGGACATACAAAGTTTACCAACAGAGGCTGCCATCATGGGGCTTATTAATGGCTTACGAGAGGGACCTTTCAGCCAATCTATATCAAAAAAGTATCCCACCTCCTTAGACGAAGTACAGGAGCGAGCAGAAAAATACATCAACATGGAAGAGAACGCTTGGCTAGGAGAAACCTCAAAATTCGGAACCTCCTACCGAGACAAAGACAAAGACTCCAAAAAGAAAGAAGATCGACAGGGTGAGAAAATCAAAAAATACCACAACTACACTCCTCTCAAAGCATCCCTGGTCGACGTGTACAAAGAAGTCTGCCATACAGAAAAATCCCCCCAGCACTACCACTCAAAGGCAGAAGGGGAGGAGAAAATCGAAAGGAATATTGTGAAGACCATCGAATTCGAGGGCACTCTACCAACGAATGCTTCGACTTGAAAAATATCATAGAAAAATTGGTAAAAGAAGGAAAATTAGATCAATTTCTGGCCACCCGGGATGATGACCAAAGAAAAAGACGGAGAGACGAAGATGATGGACGAGCTGAACGGTCAACTCGGACACTAGAAAGACACGTCCACATGATACACGATGGATTCGCAGGAGGTGGGACCTCCAAATCATCCCGAAAAAGATATCTCAAAGAAGTATATCATGATGAGGGAAAGGAGGAAGCACCCGACCTCCTGGCGATAACATTTACTAAAGAGGACGCATCCAGCATCATCTCGGGACATGACGATCCCATGGTCATCACTGTTATACTGATAAACGCCAATCTACACCGCACACTAGTAGACCAAGGGAGTTCTGCCGACATCTTATTCAAAACGGTTTTCGACAAGCTCAGTTTAGACGAAAAGGAACTTAAAGCATACCTGAACATTCTGTTTTGACTAGGAGACACTCCGATACAACCATTGGGATACGTATCGCTACACACTACTTTTGGAAAAGGAAACCAAACTAGGACCCTCAAAATAGACTACATTGTGGTCGACGTAAGTTCAGCCTATAATGCTCTCATAGGTCGGACAACACTCAATCAACTCGGCGCAATAGTCTCAACTCCGCATCTATGTATGAAATTCCCAACTACAGAAGGGATAGCCACGATAAAAGCAGATCAAAAGATGGCACGTCGCTATTACAACGAGAGCTTAAACCTCAAAGGCAGAGGAGAAGAGTTTCATACAATTGAGCTTGGCGGAGCTCAGCGTCGAGAAGAACTCCGTCCACACCCAGAAGGTGAGGTAGAGAAGGTTCAGATTGGAGACACCTCGGACAAAACGACTAATATCGGCACGGTCCTAAGAGGAGATTCAAAAGAATTACTGATACAATTCTTACGAGATAATGACGATCTCTTCGCATGGAAAGCCGCAGACATGCCAGGCATAGACCCTAAGCTAATGTACCACAAGTTGGCGGTCTATCCAGGATCTCGGCCGGTGCAGCAGAAGCGAAGAAAACTCGGACCAGAACGATCCCAAGCTGTGGAAGAACAAGTACAAACGTTACTGGAGGCAGGATTCATAAGAGAAGTCAAGTACCCACTATAGCTAGCCAACGTCGTCTTGGTGAAAAAATCAAACCACCAGATCAAGAAAAGACCTCGTTCTTAACACCAAAGGCGAACTACTGCTACATCGTGATGCCTTTCGGTCTCAAGAACGCGGGAGTTACCTATCAAAGGCTAATGAATAAAGTCTTCTCGGATCACATCGGAAAAATTATGGAAGTCTATGTGGACGACATGTTGATAAAAACACAAAGCAAAGATACACTATTATCTGACCTGGCTCAAGTGTTTGACACTATAAGGAAGCATAACATGCAACTCAACCCCGCGAAATGCACCTTCGCAGTTGAAGCAGGCAAATTCTTAGGCTTCATGCTCACACAAAGGGGAATTGAAGCAAATCCAGACAAATGTCAAGCTATACTCAACGTGAATAGCCCAACCTGTGTCAAAGAAGTACAACAACTCAACGGGAGACTGGCCGCCCTATCCCGATTCTTGGCAGGAGCTGCGATAAGATCTCTCCCCTTCTATGCTACTTTAAGAAAGGGAAAACAGTTCGAATGGACGACAGAATGTGAGCAAGCTTTCTGAGACTTCAAGGAGTTCTTAGGACGGCCACCTATCCTATCTCGACCACGAGAAGGAGAACCACTCATATTATATCTTGCAGTAGAAAGCCGGGCGATAGCCTCAGCATTAGTCAGAGAAGACGAAAATGGGCAACAACCCGTCTACTTCATTAGTAAAGCACTACAGGGATCCGAGCTGAACTACCAGAAAATAGAAAAATTTTCCTATACTCTCATCCTAACATCTCGATGACTCCGCCCGTACTTCCAGGCTCACACCATTAAGGTTAGAACTAACTAGCCCATAAAAGGAATATTGCAGAAAACAGATTTAGCATGCAGAATTCTACAATGGGCAGTCGAATTGTCAGAATTCGACCTCCAATACGAAGCTCGGACGGCCATCAAGTCACAGTATCTGGACGACTTCATCGCAGAATTCATAGATACCCTGGAAACTCCCACAGAATGGGATCTCTACATGGACGGTTCCTCAAATAAAACGGGAAGCGGCACAGGCGTGATAATAGAAAGCAACCAAGGAACCCAAGTTGAGCTCTCCCTTAAGTTCGGGTTCCCGGCCTCCAATAACCAAGCGGAATATGAAGCATTATTAGTTGGTTTGAAGCTGGCTAAAGAGGTCGGAGCTCAAAAACTCAACATTTACAGCGATTCACAAGTGGTCACATCACAAATAACAGGGAGCTACCAAGCCAAAGACCCCACCATGAAAAAATATTTGGATAAAACCAAGGAACTACTCGGACAAATCGGGGAATATAAGATCTGCCATATACCCCGCGAACAAAATGTCCGAGCTGATGCACTCTCAAAACTAGCCAGCACCAAACCAGGGGGCAACAATAGAAGCCTCATCCAGGAAATGTTGCAAAACCCGTCAATCTCGGAAGAGGAAAAAGTCCTGGCCATAACAAGTCAGGACCAAGGATGGATGACCCCCATAATCAAATACCTCAAAGAAGGAACACTCCCCGCAGAAGAAAAGGAGGCAAAGAAGTTAAAAAGGGAGGCACAGTACTACACCATCATAAACAACATCCTGTACAAAAGAGGAATCTCAATACCTTTACTAAAATGCGTGCCGACCTCCAACACAAGGGAAGTGCTAGAAGAAATACACGGCGGCATCTGTGGCAATCATCTCGGAGCACGAGCTCTGGCAAAAAAAAGTACTTCGGGCAGGATTTTATTGGCCAACTCTACAGAAAGAAGCCACATAATTTGTAAAGACATGTCCACCATGTCAAAAACATGCCAACTTTTACATCGCCCCACCAGAAGAGCTCATCAGCGTGACTTCGCCTTGGCCGTTTGCAAAATGGGGACTCGATCTTCTCGGCCCTTTCCCACAGGGATCAGGACAAGTTAAATTTCTCATAGTGGGAGTAGATTACTTTACAAAGTGGATCGAGGCAGAGCCCCTAGCCAATGCCACCGCTCAAAGAAGCCGGAAGTTCTTATATCGAAACATTGTCACAAGGTTCAGGGTTCCATATTCAATAACCACAGACAATGGCACCCAATTCACAGATGTAGGCTTCAGAAAACTAGTAGCCGACTTGAGTATAAAGCACCAGTACACCTCCGTCGAACATCCACAAGCCAATGGGCAGGCCGAAGCTGCCAACAAAGTCATATTGGCTGGATTAAAATGGAGATTACAAGATGCAAAGGGAGCCTGGGAAGAAGAGCTCCCACAGGTCCTGTGGACATATCAAACAACGCCACATTCCACCACGAAGGAATCCCCCTTCCGATTAGCATACGAAACGGAGTCGATGATTCCAATAGAGATTGAGGAAGGGTCGCCCAGAGTAGTTCACTATAATGAGGATGCAAACTTCCAACTTCAGAGAGAAGAGCTCGACTTGCTACCCGAAATCCAAGAAAGAGCTCGGATCAGGGAAGAAGCTCTAAAACGCCGAATGGCTTCCAGATATAATCAAAAGGTAGTGCCGAGAAATTTCACAGAAAATGATCTTATACTAATCCGAAATGATATCGGAACAACTCGACCAGGAGAGGGAAAGCTGGCAGCGAACTGGAAAGGGCCTTACCGAATTGTAGAAGTACTTCGAAAGGGCTACTACAAACTGTCTGAACTCGATGGACGAGAGCTTCTCAGGTCATGGCACGCCTGCAACCTCAGAAGGTACTACAGTTAGAAAAGATAAAAGATCTCATCATTGGATGCACTCTTTTTCCTGAAAAGGCTTTTTAATGAGGCACCAAGTTGAGACTCAGACAATCTCATATGTATATACTTGCACTCTTCCTTTAAATAAAATATATTTTAGATATTCTACAAAGATTTCAAGACGCATTAATCTGAAGTATTCATCGTCCGATTATAAAGCAACAGATCGGCAGAAAGTGAAAAACAATTTCACTGCAAGATCATGATAAAGACAACCGTCCGATAAAGGTGAAAACGTGATTCACCCAAAGGACGATCTAGATATGACAACCACTTTCTAAAGATCGGCAAAGATGAACACAGAATAATGTAAGAAGTTATCGAAAGCGATCCAAAAAGGAACCTGACGAGGTCTTACGGAATGCTAAAATAATAACTTAAAGACTGGCCGAAATTGAGAAGTCGGACCAAGTCAACCCAAGTTATAAGTAAACCCTGGAAAGAGGTCTGGCCAACCCTATTAAAGAGGATTACTTTAACTTAGAAGGGCTCGACATGACAAAGTCAGCCCAAAATGAGAAGTTATCAAAGTAGTCCCTGAAAGAGATCTGACAAAGATCCAAGAAAGAGGACTACAAATAACTTAAAAGAGACCAATATAACCAAGTCGGACTCCTACTACTTAAAATTTATCAACGTAGTCCCTGAAAGAGATCTGACAAAGATCCAAGAAAGAGGACTACAAATAACTTAAAGGAGACCGATATAACCAAGTCGGACTCCTACTACTTAAAAGTTATCAGTGTAGTCCCTGAAAGAGATCTGACAAAGATCCAAGAAAGAGGACTACAAATAACTTAAAGGAGACCGATATAACCAAGTCGGACTCCTACTACTTAAAAGTTATTAACGTAGTCCCTGAAAGAGATCTGACAAAGATCCAAGAAAGAGGACTACAAATAACTTAAAGGAGACTGATATAACCAAGTCGGACTCCTACAACTAAAAAGTTATAAAAGTAATCCCTGAAAGAGATCGGACAAAGATCCAA
>NC_029786.2:45007120-45010524 GCF_000816755.2 Arachis ipaensis
GATATCATCCACAAGGTTATAAAAGCCTCGGAGGCCACCAAAACCTATCTCAAGAAAAGCTAAAGCATGCTACCATTTGTTTTTCATAAAATACAAAAGTTGCTGGACAAGCAACGGGAAAGTGTCAGCAATTAACAAAACATAAAGAGTTTAAAAAAGCCCACAAGCCGGGCCAACTACATATCCAGAATAAAGATTAAAACTAAGGGTCAGAAGATTTTTTAGCAGCATCAGGCTGAGGAGACGGAGGCCGAGTCTGGAGAGGAATGGCATCTACAGTACCGTCATCCCGGTTCAAGATCTGGCAGTCGGGGTCAGAAGCGGGAGGACCAACCTCGGCAGGGACAGCAGAAGTCGACACCTTGGTAGAGGCTACAGGGGGAGGATCGACATCATCCTCATCCTCGTGATCAGGGACAACCTTGCCATCCCTGACAACGTTCTCCAAGCTAAAGAGGGTCAGGTCGGCCTCGGGAGTAATAACCCGAACTTGTTTCCTCAGGTTCTCATAGGCAGCAGTTACACTGCCAACAAAATGACCTTGGAGTTCGGAATAATTAGCCCGGGCATTCTCCAACTCTTCTCTCAGACGCAACACCTCCCGGTAAGACGTCAAATAACTGTCCTTATGCCGCATAGCCGTGTCCTCGGCCAATTTTTTGCTTTTTACTAGGAGGGGCACCGGAAGTTGCAACAGAAGATTGTGGAGGATCGGCCAGACGGACCCGAGGAGTAGGAATTGCTTTCCTCGGCCCGGGAGAACTCGATATAGGAGGTTTAATTGGAGGCTGAGAAGATCCCTCTCCGGCCGCCTTGGCCAAGATGTTTAAAGCAGCGGTCGCCTTTTTCGCCTTCTTATAGGCCCTCATGGAATCATTATTCTTCGACATCTCTGAAAAACACAAAAATCAAAGACAAGTTACAACACTGGAGAAGCAAAGCTCGGGAACAAGTATAAAAACAAATCAGACAGTACCCAAAGCAGCCCGAACCAAAGATGGATCACTCAAAAATCTCTTCGTGTCCAGGTGGGGAGGCTTCCCCCACAAATCTTCAAGAACAACTACAAAGGCCCGCTCAACCTCACTAAGCATTTCCCATGTGTAACATGGCACTCTTACATTCTTTTGCCACTCCAGAGGAAAAGCAGGCTCATCATTTTCATCAAGAAAAAAGGGGCGAACCCCCTCAACGGCACGGACTCGGAACAAATAGTTCTTAAAATCCTTAAACGACTCATCATACATGGCAAAAATTTTATGCCCCTGGGCCGACCTGAAGGAAACCCAGGAAGCTTTCTTTTTGGAGGAACCTCCAGGTTTGGCCGAGACAAAAAGATAAAGGAAAAGAGTTTCAGAAGGTGTTATGTCCAACTCCTAACAAAGAAGTTGAAATATTTTGATAAAACCCCAGGAGTTGGGATGAAGCTGGGACGGCGCAATATTGCAGGACCACAACAAGTCAGTTTCAAAAGCAGTAAAAGGGAAAGTAACGTTTAATTGGCTGAAGAAGTATTCATAAGCATAGAAAGAGGGACGCTCCCCCTCGACGGAAGTCGGAAAACAAACTCTCTTATCAGAATCAGGAGCAACAAGCTCGTAATCACTCTCGCGGGCACGGTTATCACAAATCCTATGGCGCTTCCTCAGCTCTGTGCAAAATTCAGCATCCACAATAGAAACACACAACAAAACAAGGGAGTCCAGCCAACCGGACATCCCCTCGGAAACTCTGGAAGACATCTCTATAATGTTATTGCGAGAAGACATGAGGCCAACTAATCCTACAAGTAAGAAAAGAAGATGGGATTACTAAAAACATCTCGGACAAGGGAGAAAACAACTCAATACGATGCAGGTGAACACATAGAAAAGGAAAACCCCAAGACTCAAACCAAAAATCTTGGGGCATCCTTTGGAGGCAGTAACAAAGCAAGGTTTCCAGGAAAATCTACAGCTCTCACCCCAGCACCTTTCAAAAAAAGAAAAAGACTTCAAACAAGCAAGTATTTCCAGAAGCATGAGTCATCACAGTCAACCAAGAAGCATTCCCAAAATATCAAAACACGCCAAATGGAAAAACGTCAAGAGTACGAACTTTTGAGAAATGCGACCAAAAGCAATCAAGCAAAGCAAGGAACGAATGCAGAGTTTCTATCAGATAGTAAAAAATCAGAAGCAACAAACAAAAATTGTATAAAGCCTCGACGGAAATGCCAGAGGAACACACAAAAGAAAGCCAAGAAAAACACATTTGCAGCGACAAACAAATGCAAAATCACGACAAGGTTCAAACTTTCAAAACATGCAAAAGCAAAAGCTTCACCAAAAAACTAAAATCCGTGAAAGAAGTAAGAAAGTTAGTACCAACCTGAAAAGGCAGTAGACTTCAGGGAAGGTGAAGAGAGACGGCGAAATCTGGAATCACTACCTCGAAGCAAAAGAAAAGACACGAGCAAAAGAAAACATCGCTGGGCCGAAACGCGAAACCACGAACTCCAGGCAGAGGCTTCAGAAAAATCAAACAAACGCCGCAACACAAAGAAAAATTGAAAGCGAGAGAATGAAGGAAAAAAAGCGAAGAAGTTACGAAAAGGGCGAAAGAAGAGAAACCGTTTCTGGGTTTTCAAAATCAAAATAAAGAAACGGGGCAATTAATGCTAAAATTAAAAGGCATTAAACCCTCACACGTTCCCAAAGCACCGATATAAAAGCGCGCACTTGTAGAGAAAAACGTTCTACATTCAAAAGCTGCTACAAAAGAAGTCGACAAAATGCTTGAGTTCGGCTTCGCTACGAGAAGGACCAAAGTCAAAGGACTCGACCTCGACAAAGAAGACCGAGCTCAAGCAGGGGCACTGTTCATACCCTGGGTCGAGCTATCCGACCTGGGATGGTCGACGATGCAGTGACCGACTTGTTAAGGTCAAGCGGACCGACTTCGTTACAAAGAACTCGGCCATATCGACAGGAAAAGCCCAATAAAGGGCCCAAATAGAGGAACACGACCCAAATCCAAAGGCAATCCCAGCCTATAGAGATAAAGGTGGTTCCCTTGAAGATAAGCTGACTTCATCCAAAACAGGATAAGATAAGATAAGATAACTAACTTATCTTATCAGAAAGGTCAGCCCACACTACTATAAATACACTGGAGCTCCCAGGTATAACTAATACTCTGATTCTACATAAAACCTGTTTAATACCCATGCTAACTTAAGCATCGGAGTCTCTTGCAGGTACCTCCCACCCTCCGGTGGCCAAGGATCAGCAGTGCAGCAAGTCCAACAAGTCGGACACAATAGCTCCGGCCGCCACCCGCTAGCCGGACACACCATCTCTGACCAGTACAGAAGATCTCATCCGAGATCGACCTCCAGTTTCAGGTAACCCTCGGAACAAAGG
>NC_029786.2:45010577-45054662 GCF_000816755.2 Arachis ipaensis
CTAGGTTTGCCTGGCATGGTGTATTGTGGAACAATACCATACTCCTCTAGGAAAAGAGCAAAAGGCCCGGGATGTTGCTCACGTGAACTGTCATATCTTTCGTAGTATTCACCACCACGATCAGATTTGATAGCTTTAATTTTCTTTCCAAGTTGAAGTTTAACTTTAGCTTTGAAAGACTTGAAAACATCCAAGGTTGGGGACTTTTCATGAATTAAATATAGATACCCGTAATGAGAGTAATCATTTATGAACGTAATAAAGTACCGTTGTCCATTCCAAGAGACAGTAGGAATTAGGCCACATATATCGGTATGTATCAGTTCTAAGACATCTTTAACTCTCTCGGCACCTAATTTTCTTTCATTTGTCCTTTTTCCCTTTATGCACTCAATGCAGATTTCAAAGTCCGTCAAATTTAGGGGTCCAAGAATTTCATCCGACACGAGCCTCTAAATTTTCTGTTTAGAGATGTGACCTAGGCATTTGAGCCATAATGATGCCGAATTCTCATTTAGTTTTTGTTTTGTACCTGTTTGCAGTATTTTATTATTATAGGAATTCAAATCAAGTCTATATGGATTATCCACCAAACGACCAGAGCAAATATTATTCGAATTATAAAAAAGATTGACTTTATTGTTTCTGAACGAACAAAAATAACCTGATTTGTCCAAACGAGAAACAAAAACCAAATTCCGTAACGACGATACATAAAAATGTCCCTAATAAATCCAAGTAAAATCCACTCGTGGAACATAATCTAAAGGTTCCTATAGCTTCGACTGAAACTATATTGCCGTCTGCCACATAGATGTATCTTTCAACATCATTTGGCGGTTGGCTCCACAGGAAACCCTGCATAATAACACTTACATGAGTAGTAGTAGTAGAATATACCCACTAAGTATCAACAGGTGCATAACTTAAACTAGTCTCAGAACAAACGAAAGTAAGAATTATACCCTTCTTTACACGCCAAGTGGAATATTTGGTACAATCCTTCTTCATGTATCCCACCTTCTTACAGAAGAAATAGGTTGAAACTTGATCCTATTTTTTAGTCTTTTTTCTGCTGAGAAGGCACATCCGTAGTAGTATGACACTTTCTTTTATTCAGAGAAGATGAAGTCATGTGAGCACTTTCAGTCTTATCTTGCTGTAGTCTCTCTTCTTCTTGCACACATTGAGATATAAGCTCATTTAAAGACTAAGTGTCCTTCAGAGTATTATAACTCACTTTGAATTGCCCAAAGTGTGCAGGAAGGGAGATAAAAAAGAAATGCACGAGTAAATCTTCAGACAACTCTAACTTTAGTGCTTTCAATTTTGAAGCAAGATGAAACATTTCCATAATATATTCCCTTATATTCCCTTTACCTTTATACCTCATGGAGACAAGTTTGCCCAAAAGGCTACTTACCTCCGCCTTTTCATTCTTTGTAAAGAATTTTTTTAACATCTTTCAGGAACTGTCTAGCATCTTTTATCCTCAGTAATTGAGTCCCGAAACGCCTCAGAAATTGAGTGCTTCATGATCATAATGCTCATTCGATTGGATCTCTCCCACTTCTCTATTTTAAACTCATCGAGATTTTCTGGAGTGGAAGTGGATTTTTTCTCTCGAAGAGCTGTATCCATATTCATACAACCTAGGACAATCTGATACAAGAATTTATACCGGTTCGGAATTCCACAAAATAATTCTGTTGTTAGTATAGTCCAAACTAATAGTCAATCCTCAAATCAAATTAAATTTGGTTTTGTCACATGTACAACCCCAATAAAAATTAACCGAAGTATTTAAACTCCGGGTCGTCTCACAAGGAATTGTAATGAAGTGTTCAATTATTGGCTATGAAAATGCAAGGGGTTTGGTTTGGTAAAGGGACAATAAAATAAATGACATGAAAAGTAAAGAGAGCGATTAAAGGAAGCAATTAATAAAGAGAGACATTCATGGCAAGGGTTGAGAATATAGGCTTTCTATCCTAGTCATCAATCATAACAATAATTAACAAGAATTTATCTTATTACGTCATCCCAACGATGGAAGAAGATATAGGTTATCTTCCATGAGAGAAAGTCTAACAAGACTAGCTAATCTCAACCCAAATGTCCTAATCAACTCACCAATTAAATTAGCAAGAGATTAGAGTCAATGGAAATAATATTAACCAACAACTCTAGATCACCAACATAGGTTGGGTTTTCATGACTCAAGATTGCCCAATTACTCTTTCCAAGCCAAGAATGCTCGAAATCTACTCTAACATCCTTCCAAGCATTTTGTCAAACACTTGGAAGGCACAAAAGGAAAGCATGGTAAATTGCAAGGAAAAGATAAAATCTAACAACTACCAATTGCAATTAAAGTAAATCCACAACTCAATTCAACAATAAAAGAAACATCAACATCAAATTTCATTAAGAGTAAACCAAATCCATCATGAGTGCATGAACATAGAAGAGGCATAAAAGTAAAATTAACACTACAACCATGAGAATGAAAGAGTAGAAGTAAGAAATCATAAAAGAAACAAGATGAAGACATGTAATTGAACCTAGATCTAAGATGGAGTTGTCCTAGGAACCCTAATTCTAGAGAGAAGAGGGAGCTTCTCTCTCTAGAAGCTAACCTACATGATGCTATACTACCAACAATTGCTCCCCCCTTTGCTTGGACTTCAATTCTACATGAAATACACTCAGAAACAAGTTGGATTTGGGCCTGGGTAGCTCAGAAATTGCCCCGAGTGTTTTGCCTTTAAGTGAGTCATGTGTTGGTATCGGCGCGTACGCGCCATGTGCGCGTGCGCATCGATTGGCTGTTCCTTCATCCGCGTGTACGCGTCATGTACACGTGCGCATCTCTATGTGAAATCACTTCTGCGTGTGTGCACTTTGTACGCGTGCACGCGCATCGATGCATTCCCAATCTTTGTTTCTTCATGCATTCTCCACTTTGTTTGCTTTTCTCCTCATTTCTTCTATCCAATACTTGCCTTATGAACCTGAAATCACTCAACAAACACATCAAGGCATCGAATGGAATTAAAGTGAGTTAAAATCACCAATTTAAGGGCCTAAAAAGCATGTTTTTACACTTAAGCACAATTCAAGGGAGAATTACAAAACCAAGCTATTTCATTGAATAAATGTGGGAAAAGGTGATAAAATCTCCTAAAATAAGCATAAGATAAACCATGAAATCGGAGTTTATCAAATCTCCCCACACTTAAACTAAGCATGTCCTCATACTAAAATCAAGAAAGAAGCAAAGGGTATTGACATTTATTCAATGTAAACTAACTAAATGCAATCTATCTATATGGAGCCTATTTACATGGATGCAATGGCTCAGTCAAAATAAATCAATCTCCAAGAATACACATGTAAGCACAAGGGCTAAGGAATTAGTAATCAAAGCAAACCACAATTGGATTGAATCATTGAAAGATTTTACAAACTTGCAAGAAAAGATGATTGATAAACCCATATTTTATGATATATTTTGTGCTTAGTTTGAGTGATTTATTCAATCCTTCACCCACTTATTCATGTTAATTGTATGATTTTACTTTCCCTTCCTTATTATGTGATGTATGTGAAAAACATGTTTTCTATGCTTTTAAATTAATTATTTTAATCACCTTTAATTCCATTCGATGCCGTGATTAGTGTGTTGAGTAGTTTTAGATCTTCTAAGGCAGGAATGACTTAAAGGATGGAAAAGAAACATACAAAAATGGAAGGAAAGCACAAAACGGAGTTTCTGAAGAAATTGGCATCCACACGATCGCATGGGCGACGCGGACGCGTGCCAAGCGCGAATCAACAGCGACGCGGCCGCATGACTAACGCGACCGCGCGCCTTAAGCAGAACGCACATGACACGGTCGCATGACTGACGCGACCGCGTGGCAAGAAAAGCTCCGAATGACGCGACCGCGTGACCCACGCGGACGCGTGACAGAGGCCACGCTCCAGAAATTGCAGAAAACGCTACCAGCGATTTCTGAAGCCCTTTTTGGCCCAAATCCAAGTCCAGAAGGCATAGACCAGATGTTATGAAGTGAGAGAATGCATTCATTCAAAAAAAAAGAAACCACTTTAGTTTAGTTTTCATGATTTAGATTTAGTTTAGAGAGAGATTCTCTCTCTCTTTAGGATTAGGATTTAGGACTTCTCTCTTTAGGAGTAACTCTCGATCCCAGGGTTTTAATATTCCTTTACTTTAAGCTTCCCTTTTACTTTTATTCATTGCTTTAGTTGCTTGTTTACTTTTATAATTGAATTTATGAATACTCCCATGTTACAGATTACTATTTTGAATTAATGTTATTTGAGGTATTTCAGTTTAATATCGCTTTCTTTTATTTATGTTACTGTCATTCCCAATCTGAAGGCATTTTTATTTCGATAGATTTATTTTTTCCCCTTTTGGTCTTGGTTAAGAAATCAGTAACTCAGGAGCTATCAAACTCAAACATGCTTGACAATTGTTATCTTTGTTAATTTGAGCTTCAATAATCCCAATCTTTTCTTAGGAAATAAATAGGATTCGAAGATCAATTAATTAATCCCTTGACCTTCCTTTACTTTAGTAAAGGTTAACAAAGCAGAATTAAGATTCAATTATCATCATCTTTGATAAGGATAGTTAGGATAGGACCTCTAATTTATCATACCTTGCTAAAAGCTTATTTACAGTCATTTATTTAATTTATTTGCTATTCAAATTACTTGTTCTTCATTTACTTTATTTGTCATTTAAATCACTTGCTTCTCATCCTCTAAACCCCGATTTACAATCTTTATAGCCAATAATAAGAACATACTTCCCTGCAGTTCCTTGAGAAGACGACCCAAGGTTTGAATACTTCGGTTAACAATTTAAAAAGGGGTTTGTTACTTGTGACACCCAAAACGTTTGTACGAAGGGATTTCTGTTGGTTTAGAAACTATATCTACAATGAGACTATTTTTACAAATTCTTTACTAGCAAAAATCCACGTTCGTCAAAATGGCACCGTTACCGGGAAACTGCAATCGTGTGCCTTATTAATGGTTATTGTAAATATTTTTCTTTTTACTTGTTTAGTTGTCTTTCTTTTTCCCCTCTTTATTTATTTTAGCTACTATGAATTCTCACCCCTTTCGCTTTGAGTTTGGTTCTAATGTTATTGAAAGGAATGAAAGTTATAACAGGAACATGCATCAAGGTCAGAGAAATCAAAGATGGATAGAGCCAAGAGGATCTGATCAACCCTCTAGGCAACAACACCCTCCAAGATATCATGGACAAAGACCGTTTAACAATGCATACCAAGCAAATAGACATGGTGGACAACCTTGTATTTACCAACAAGCCCCACCCTGTGCTTATAGGCCATCCTCTCAACGCAACTTTATACCACAACACTCACAAGCTCCTTTTCACCATTCACCACCATATGAACCTCATCTCCCCCAGTTCCAATCCAGTCACTCCCGAACACCACCACTTCCCCCTGTGCCATATCTAAGTCTATCACCCCGAGAATCAGAAGTTCACCTCAAGGAAACAGTAAATCAACTTCAAACAACCCTTCATCAACTGGAGCAGGCAGTAAAGCAATTAGCTTTTAGACGTTCAAACATTCAAGGACCCTCCACAACCCCATGTGGACAATCTAATGAAGAGCATAGCATGAAAGAGATACTAGAAATGCCAGTGGACAAGATAGAGAATGAGTTCGTATTAGAACAAGTAGAAGAAGCTGTCATTGTACAAGAAGAAGAGTTGGTTGAAGATTTAGGAGATGCTGAACCTCCATGGGAATCCAGAGCTGAAGAGAAATCCGTCAAGGACATTACAGTTAATGCTAAGGAGGATAGTGCACAATCCCCAAGGCAAATCGTTTATGAAGAATCAGACGGAATAATCCAAGAAGCAAATTCTCTTGATGATGATAGTCACAAGTCAAGTTTTCTTAGTGATGAACTTGCATCCGCAAGTGAATTCTCTGAGATCGAAGTATCTTCCCTAAGTGAATACGAAGATGACGCGGAGGTAGATTTCTCTCAACCTCCAATCTATGACTCGAGTGATGAAGAAGACATAGAAGACTTTGACTAGGGTGATGATGCGTTTGAAGACCCTTGCAAAGAAGTGGAGGAATTCACAGAAGATTACCAGGGAGCAGAACTTATAGAACCACTGGAAACACCTATCCCAAGGCCATTACCACCTAATACAAGCTTCAAGTGGGTACAATCCTTAACCTTTAACTTTACTTTTTCACTTGAATATGGTTTGCTTGAAACAGATGGCCAGCTTAGAGCTCTCTGCGGCTTTAAGAGTAAGAGGGAAATGGCTCGTGCTCAGAGCTGGTGCACAAGGTTCAATAAGGTTCCACGCTTCAACTTGAAGTGCACGGATTGGTATCATGTTCAATCGAATGGATCATGGAAAATGTTTGGTTACCATGGTGAGAATCTTCTTTCTAAACCGCCCGGATGGAAACATGTAGATCAAGACGGAGGCAGATCTAAAAACAAGGCTTGGGATCCTGGAATCTATTCTGACATTCGTCACCCCGGGAGCCTGACAATCTGTTTGAAGCTGTTCAGAAGCTTTACATGCCTAGGTTGGGACCCTGGAGGCTATTGGCATTCCAAGCACTGGTGGAGATTTCTGGATGAATTTAAACACAAGCCACCATAACAGGAAGCCCCTCCAATGTCCAACTTAAGGACTTTAACTAAAAGTGCTAGGTGGGAGACAACCCACCATGGTATGATCGTTTCTTTTTAATTAGTTTTAATTGTTTTCAATTTTTATTTTATTTTATTATATTGAACCTGGAATTTTGCATATCACTCATATTAATCATTGCATTCTGCATTTTTCATGCATAATATAAAAAAAGGGGTGCGCGACGCGACCGCATCACCCATGCGATCGCGTCAAATGGCGAACTACACTTCCCACGCGACCGCGTCATCCACGCGGCCGCGTGACCTGGAGATCGGCGTAAAGATCCAACGTCCAGAAAGTTAGGCTGGAATCGTGCGGCCATTGTGCGTTTCGCACAATTGACCCACGCGATCGCGTCATCCACGCGATCGCGTCACTCGCACAATACCAATCCCACGCAACCACGTCAGCGACGCGACCGCGTCGCATGGATTGCATGAACACCCCCAAGGAGACAGAGAGTTGCATTGAAACGACGCTGGATTCATGTGTTTAGCACAAATTCCAGCGACGCGATTGCATGCCCCATGCGATTGCGTCATTTACTCTTTTTGCCCTCCGTGCGATTGCGTCATCCACGTGATCGCGTCAACCACCTTTTTCGCTCCAGCCACGCGACCGCGTGCCCCACGCGGCCACGTGGATTCAAATTATAACCCCCCAGGTTACGCAAAACCCTATTCTCGTGCCCCCCTGAACCCCACCCCCTTCTTTCTCTCCTCCTCCAAACCACAACCACCACCCAGCCACCACCGCGCCACCACCCAGACGCTGCTGCCACCTTCATATGCTGTATTTCTTGTATATTGCTGCTCTTTACACTGAATCTTCATGTTTATATTCATTATATGTAACTGCAGCTTGATTTTTTAATTCATATGAACTGTTTGATTGCTGTTTATTTTCCGGAAAAATCCAATTTTAGCCGGAATGCTGCCCGAATTTTTATAAATCTTTTTGACTTTCATTCATGTTTTGATTTTGGAATCTTGAACTCTGTTTTCCTCTGCTTTAACCAAACCATTCATGAATGCCAGGGCATGCATTCTTATCCTCTTTGATTTCCTGGTTCCTAAACTGTAATTTTGATGTTTGATTCCTATTTTTGCTTTCTTTATCTCTATTTGAATCATCATCAAACTGTTTTACTTGTTTGAATATGAGTTACCTATAGCTTCTACTTGTGATTTCTTGTTACTTGGACTATTTTCATTATGCCTCTTACTTTAACCCATTTTCACTAACTCACTAATTTTAACTCTAACCAAGCTAACCTTTTCAAAACTTCTTTTTTTTTTTTTGCTTTTCTTTCACTTTCTTTTAACATTCTAACCAAGGCATGATGTTAATCTTTCTATTTAACATTCATTCAATTACATTTTGGATTGTGAACACTTCTTTTCCAATTTTTCACTCCTATACAATCTTAAATGCACATCTACTTAACTCATATTCATTATCCTATTGCTCCTTTGCCATTTTGTGTTTTCTTGTGATTATTTGCCAATTTGCTTTCCTATTTTTATATATCCTAGTTTTCTGCTTTACAGGATGTCTGCTAGCCATAGAAAAGGCAAAGGCAAGACCACTACTGGCAAAAGGAAAAGAGGAGAAGCCTCCATGTCTATCATAGATCTCATGCATGACGCCTCCTTGCGGGAGAAAGCCTTTACCCCGCAGGAGAAGGTCGACCAGCTACTTCCCGCCAATGACCCAGTAAAGTTTGCAAACCGATACTGTGAAATGAAGTATCCGGTGTTTGCAAACTCTAGGAACCTATACCTGGAGCGGACTTTGAAGATCCCAGAAGAACTCCAGCAATATACCTCTGATCAAATCAAACAAAGAGGCTGGTTCTTTCTGGAGAGACCTTTGACTGAGGTTAATGCATCTTGGGTTAGGGAATTCTACTGCAACTACTTCAAAACTTCCCTAGATGCAGTGAACCTCAGAGGGAAGCAAATTCTGGTTACTGAGGAGGCAATAGAAGAAGTTGTGAAGCTTCTACCTAGGACTGATCAGACAGATGGCTATCAGAAAGCTGAGGAGGATATGCACTTTATGCGTTTTGACTGGGATGCAGTCAAGGCCCGGATTGCCCTTGACCCGTCAGTTCCTTGGATCATGGGTCAGAATACCACCATGTCGAAAGGGATCAAGCGGATTTACCTGAATGATGAGGCTCGGCTATGGCATCAGATATTCAGCAACTACATTATGCCGAGTACTCACGAGACTGAGATACCAGCCGCTATGATCACCCTCCTTTGGTGTGTGATGGAGGGCAAGGACCTGTACCTGCCACGCTTTATCCGGCATTATATGGCCAGGGTCTACGTTCGAGGCACTCTTCCCTTTCCCTATCTGGTTACCCAGCTGGGCCGTCGAGCTGACGTGCCATGGGAGGATGCTGATGAGAGGCCACCTGCTGCAGAATGCAAGAAGATTATCCTGCACAGCAGGAACTTTCTGGCCCTAGGCTACAGACCTCCATTCCTGACTGCCACTGCTGACACAGCCACACCATCCGCCGGCCCCTCTTCCTCTACCGCTGCACCATCCACCCCTGCCACCACCACTGCACCTCCACCTGCCACAGAGCCTGTCTATCATCTGGTGCACCGCTTGTTTCGACGACTTGACCAGATGGAGCGTTGCAACAAGCGACGCTATGAGCACCTGAAGCTGATGATACGATCTGATGACATCCCTTCCGAACCTGACACACCATCCGAGGCCTCTGAGGAGGAGGCGGATGCGCCCGAGGCAGAGACCCATCCCCAGGGAGAGGCAGAGCAGGCAGACACCGAGCAGGCTGCACCACAGGTAGAGGTCCCACATCAGATCCAGGCTGTAGACCTTGAGATCCCCATTCAGACAGTCCCTCCTCTACAGCAGCCAGACCTTTAGCCAGTCACCACCACAGAGACCCTAGCTACCATCCCTTCCATTGATGACACCCCTTCACACCCTGCTTGAGTGAGCATCGGGGATGATGCTTCATTTTAAGTGTGGGGAGGTCGCCATCTCTGGCGTATTATTTTGGTAAACCACTACAGACTCTTTTTCTTTTATTTTGGATATTTTTCTGTATTTTTCTTTTTCTTTTTATTCTTATTTTTTGATACATTGTTATTTTTATGTATTTTTACTATGTTTTCTGCATTTTGCACTTTAGTTCATATTTTTAGTTATTTAGTTTAGTTGCAATTCTAACTTAGTAGTTATAGAAAATTGTGGATTAATTAGTATAGTTTACCCTTTTTAGCATAAGATAGCTTAGTTTAAATTGAAAATATAAAAAGGAAGTAAACTAGAAACTTGAACTTAATAGAAACAATCCACACACCTTGTATATTTAGAATTACATGTTAGTTAGTTAACAACATTTCATCAAGGAGGAACACCAGAACTTTAAAGCCACCTTAAGTTTTACATTGAGAATAATGGGAATTTTTAACTAAACCTGCATGACATACATAATTGATAAATGATTTTTGAGCTAGAGAACATACAGCCTGTGAGTTTTGAGCTTAATTGTATGGTTATATTTAAACCATAATTTTTATTCCTGTGTGTTCCGCCCTTCTTATTTATTCTGGTGTTCTTTACTTTGTTTTAATCTATATGTCTAATTATAGAATATAGAATATAGAATATAGATATGCATACCAAAAGAGTGATTGAGGCCGTCATTTGATTTTAGCTCACTTATCCCAAATTAACCTACCTTTCACATCACCCTTGTTAGCCCCCTTGAGCCTTTAAATTCCCTTTTATTCTATTTAGCCACACTACTAGCCTTAAGCAGAAAAATAAAATAAAATCCCAAGTTGAATCCTTGGTTAGCTTAAGATAGCAAATTATGAATAGTTTAAATATGGAAAACCTATTGGGAACATGGATGATAAAAACAAGAGGTAGAAAAATTGAAGAGAATAAAATAACTCAAAATAAGAAATTTTGGGAAGCATGCTCATGAGAAATCAAAGTGATTAAATTACCATGTGCATTAAAAAAAAGTTATTTTTCAGTATTTAATAAAGGGGATACAAAAGAATTTCCCAAATGCAAAATAAAAGCAATGCACATGGGATAAAAATAAAAACTGAAACATGAGCATGTAACATCAAAAGTGGGAAAATATGGGAAAATAGGTAAAGAAGTTTTGTTTTACTAAGTATGTATGTTAGGTGAGATCTTAGTCTAATTAAGGATTCACTTATTAGCTCACTTAGCCTTATACATATATCCTTACCTTTACCTTGGCCCCATTACAACCTTAATTAAAGACCTCATGATTTTTGGTATTACTGTATTCTATAATTGTTGATTGGTTAGATGAAGAACAAAGTTATAGAAAGGAAGAATAAAAAGAGGAATAGAGTGATTAACCCAATAAACACTGAGTGACTAGAGAGTAAACACAAATCCAGCGAGGGTTCAATAGCTCATTAACATTTATAGTAAACATTGTTTGAATTATCTAATTGTCTTGCAAGTTCATAAAATGCTTTTTCTCCCATCTCAATTGTAAAAGTGCTTATTGATTATCTAAGGCTTGGCTATATATACATATATGACTCCTTGAGAATGTGAATTAATTTAACTACCTGTAAGCTTTATATACAAGTGAGTAAATAAAAATTAGAATTGCATGATGCATTTAGGTAGTTGCATTTAGATTAGATTGCATTGCATGACATTCCATCACTTTAACCTTACTTATTACCTTGGATTTAGCATGAGGACATGCTATTGTTTAAGTGTGGGGAGGTTGATAAATCCATATTTTATGATCTATTTTGTGCTTAGTTTGAGTGATTTATTCAATCCTTCACCCACTTATTCATGTTAATTGCATCGTTTTACTTTCCCTTCCTTATTATGTGATATATGTAAAAAACATGTTTCCTATGCTTTTAAATTAATTATTTTAATCACCTTTAATTCCATTCGATGCCGTGATTAGTGTGTTGAGTAGTTTCAGATCTTCTAAGGCATGACTGACTTAAAAGATGGAAAGAAAACATACAAAAATGGAAGGAAAGCACAAAACGGAGTTTCTGAAGAAATTGGCATCCACGCGATCGCATGGGCGACGCGGACGCGTGCCAAGCGCGAATCAACAGCGATGCGGCCGCATGACTAACGCGACCATGCGCCTTAAGCAGAACGCACATGACGCGGTCGCATGACTGACGTGACCGCGTGGCAAGAAAAGCTCCGAACGCATGACAGAGGCCACGCACCAAAAATTGCAGAAAATGCTCTCAACTATTTCTGAAGCCCTTTTTGGCCCAAATCCAAGTCCAGAAGGCATAGATCAGAGGTTATGAAGTGAGGGAATGCATTCATTCAATAAAAAGAAACCACTTTAGTTTAGTTTTCATGATTTAGATTTAGTTTAGAGAGAGATTCTCTCTCTCTTTAGGATTAGGATTTAGGACTTCTCTCTTTAGGAGTAACTCTCGATCCCAGGGTTTTAATATTCCTTTACTTTAAGCTTCCCTTTTACTTTTATTCATTGCTTTAGTTGCTTGTTTACTTTTATAATTGAATTTATGAATACTCCCATGTTACAGATTACTATTTTGAATTAATGTTATTTGAGGTATTTCAGTTTAATATCGCTTTCTTTTATTTATGTTACTATCATTCCCAATCTGAAGGCATTTTTATTTCGATAGATTTATTTTTCCCCCTTTTGGTCTTGGTTAAGAATTCAGTAACTCAGGAGCTATCAAACTCAAACATGCTTGACAATTGTTAGGAAATAAATAGGATTCGAAGATCAATTAATTAATCCCTTGACCTTCCTTTACTTTAGTAAAGGTTAACAAAGCGGAATTAAGATTCAATTATCATCATTTTTGATAAGGATAGCTAGGATAGGACCTCTAATTTCTCATACCTTGCCAAAAGCTTATTTACAGTCGTTTATTTAATTTACTTGCTATTCAAATTACTTGTTCTTCATTTACTTTATTTGTCATTTAAATCACTTGCTTCTCATCCTCTAAACCCCGATTTACAATCTTTATAGCCAATAATAAGAACATACTTCCATGCAGTTCCTTGAGAAGACGACCCGAGGTTTGAATACTTCGGTTAACAATTTAAAAAGGGGTTTATTACTTGTGACACCCAAAACGTTTGTACGAAGGGATTTCTATTGGTTTAGAAACTATATCTACAACGCGATTATTTTTACAAATTCTTTACTAGCAAAAATCACGTTCGTCAATGATCATGGGTGAAAACATGTAATTGAGCGATTGAACCCTCGCTGAATGTGTATCCGCTCTAGGCACTCAAGTGTATGGGGTTGATTCACTGAATTCTCTCCTAATTATGCTTTCCAAGATTTGTTTTCATCTAACAATCAACAATTACTCTATGCATGCATACAAATATCACGAGGACTTTCCAATAGGTTGTAATGGGGCTAGGGTCAAGGTAGGATGCATATGGTCAAGTGAGCTTGAAATTTGGATCCTTGATTAACTTAAACTTCCCACCTAACCTATGACAACCTATACAATTCTAAACAACCTAGCTATCCATTCTTCACTTTTCTACACACTCATGCATTATCTTTTGATCACCACACATACCCAAAATTTTTCAACAAAAACACAAACACACTTTTATCTCTATCCAGTGTTCCCAACTTTTCCAAAATCAAATGATGAACACACTCACTAGCCTAAGCTAATCAAAGATCCAAAGTAAGGACATTTATTATTTTTCACTTAAGCTTGTAATGTGCTTCATTTAAGAATAAGTGGGTTAGGCATAGGCTCAAAATTGGTTAATAACAGAAGATAAAAATGTTGGCTATTTGGGTAAGTGAGCTATTTGAACAATGGCCTCAATCATACAAATGCATGTATACTCAAAATAATGGACATAAAGAATCAAATAAATCAAAGATTACACTCATAGGCAGAGAATAATGCACACAAGAATGAAAATAAGTGGTTATATGATGTAACCACACAATTAGGCTCAAAACTCACATGCTTTTGTTCTTTACTCAAAACATAATCCACAAAGTGTATAATTTAAGCAAGTTCTAAAAAAAAAAATTTTCAACCAATTGGGGTGGTGCCCTAGAAATGGATTTCTTGGAAATTTTCATCATATTGACTAAGTTTATTCTAATGCAATGTTGTGATTTAGAAAATTTTAAAAAATTTTCCTAGTTTACCTCTTTTTCAATCAAAACACAATTCTTATGCAAAAAGGGTCAACTAGGTTTTAACAATTCAAAATATTTTTCTAATCACAATCAAAAGCCAAAATACAATGTATATATAATAAAAGTGCGCAACAACCAGAATAAGGGTATCCACAATAGCAAATATGTACAGTAATCCCAAAATGATCTCAAAGATAAAGTGCAGAGATAAAGTGCGAAATGAAATAAAGTAGCAGAAACTAGAGGATAAATGTCTGAAAGTTCACCACATAAATGCAATACACTGGTCACGAACGGTGACCTCCCCACACTTTAGGATGAAGCATCGTCCTCAATGCTACTGCTGAAGCTCGGGATGGGGGTCAACAGTCGCGCCGGGCTGTGGCTCAGGCTATGGAACTGGCTGCTGAATCTCTGTGGTGGCCTGCGTCTCTGGGGGTGCATCCTGATGAGTTGGCTCCTCACCATGCTCCTCCTCCTGATCTTGCTCGTCAGAGGCGGAAGAGTCCGGAAGCGGAGGTAGCTCAATACCCTGTGAGACGAACACCTGGTCTATGCGGTCGAGACGTCGCATGATACGACGCTTGCTGCACTCCATGAAGCGAAACAGGCGCTGCACAAACAGGTATGTCGGCTCAGGTGCTGGCGGTGGTGGCAAAGGTGCTGCTGCTGCTGAAGTAGAAGGGGGTCCTACTGCTGCTGTGGAAGATGAGGGCGAAACTGCCTCCACCACCACTCTAGCTCGAGAACGGCGTCTGGGTAGAGGCTTCTCGTGCACCCACCCACCCCACGGAATAGTAACCTCCTTGTCATCGTTATCTGGGGGTGGTGGTGTCACATCATCGTCCTCCCATGGGACATCAGCTAGCTCAATCATGCTGGTGACAAATGTAGGAAATGGCAGTAGGCCGCGGATATGTGCTCGCCACATGCTTTGTTTAATCAACCGGGGAAAGTCTACCTCCTTCCCCTCCATCACATACCCAATCAGAACTAGCATATCCATCAGAATCTCTGAGAAGTGAGTGGTGGGCAATACATAATGGGCGAATATGTGCTTCCAAGTCTTAGCCTCTCTCGACAAATAAGTGAACAGCATCCCCTTGGGCTTCTTGTTACTAGAATCCATCACCTAAGGGGTGTCCGGTGTGGCAATCACGTGCTTCAGCATCTCATAATCAAAAGTCATGCAGTGGATGGCTACCTCTGCCTGCTGATAGGCACATGTATCATCAGTGCAAGGTCGGCAAAGCAATGCCTCCCCAATAGCTGTCTCAGTGATCAGGATCTCTCTACCCCTCAGGTGGACTGAATCAAGAGAGGCAAGAAAGAAGTTGCAGTAGAACTCCTTCACCCACAAAGTATTTATCCTCCCCAAATCCCTATCAATAAAATCCAAGCCCAACTCCAGAATACGGCTGTTGATGGCGCGCCTCACATCATTGGGAAGGATGAGTTTCTTTTCAATGTTCAGGTTCGTCTTCCGGTATTTAGGGAAGCGAAGCTCACAGTAGAGGTTGCGAAACTTGATTGGATCCGTGGATGGTAACAATTGATTCTCTTTTTCTACATCATTCAACAGATTCTTAGCATAATTAGCACAAGGAGAAGGGGTAGAGGCTTTAGAGCGCTTTCTCCTCTTTGAAGTAGTGGCTATAGCTTTTCCTTTGTCTGACATCCTGAAGAACAAGTGTGATATGATATAAGCAATTAGCCAAGTAGATGTATAGCACTCAAAGTAAGGCATACTCATGAAGTGAGTGAAGAAAAGAGGATTCTTGGAATGCAAGTAACAAAATTCAGAATTCAAATCAAGTCACAAACCAAGAATTCAAACCACAATTGCACAATGCTTATTCATTAAGCCTAGGAAATGCCATATTCAAAAGAATGATTAAAAGAGTTAAATTGAAAACCAAAAGAGGAGTTAGTTGGTTAAACAAGTTAGAGTTAGAAATCAGTTCAAAAATTAGTGATATGACGGTTATCGGCTCAATTAAAAGAAGTGTACAAAGCAAGGGTGCAAGCATACTCACAACCATGAAATACATATAGTCATTGATGATGAAATATGATATTGCCAAAAAGCAACCAATATGAAAACAAGTCATCAATCAATGTAAAGATCACTAGGGTTGTATTAAGTGGTATTGGTAAAATCAAAACATTGAGAAACAAGTAAATCAAGAAACATTCAACACCAAATCCAACGAGGCATAAAAGTCACAAGTTAAAACAAGAATGGAAAACCTCATGATCCATGTGAATTAATGCAAATTAGGTATGACTAGAATGAATCAATTCATCCACATAGATTAAAAACCTTCAAACTTGTGTGTTTATGCAAAAGAGGCACAAATTCTCCAAGGAATTTCAAGTTCATGGTCAAGCTGAAAATTCACTTGAACTATTCAATGTACAGAAGTAAGTTAACATCACAAGTAAGCAAAGAAAGTTATAAGCATGACCAAAACTTGCAGGGAAGCTCAAGAGAAAATTTCCAAATCCATTTAACGAAGAAGATTCTATTGACACAGAATTTCGTCAAATAGAAGTTTGTTGCATCAATTAAAATAATGTTAATTCATGAGATATGGTTAGAAAAAATCCAGCAGCATTTCAGCAGTAAATTGGCCATTTTCCAAATTCAAACAATAAATTCAGATTCCATATGAATTCATTAACAATTAAAAATACAAAAAACATATATGAGTTCATATGAATTGAACAAATAAGCCAGTCTTTCAGCAGCAAAACATCAACAAGAAACAAAAGGAATAGGCTTAAGCAGCAAGCAAAATCAACACAGCAGTGAAACCGAACATACAAAACAGAGCACGTCACTCATCATGCAGCATGTAACATTTGAACAAGTAAACATAAACGGCGCACTTATCAGGCCTAGAATCTTCTAACCACATCCTAACTACCTAACAGCATATATCTCTATCTAACCCAGCATACAAAATTTAAACAATAATCTAATCTAACACTAACTAACAAAATCAATTAAACAGTAAAGTAACAGAGAGCAAAATAGGGCAGGGGTATGGGACCTGGAAGCGGGGCAGAAGGGATGAACCAAGAAATGAAAGGGAAGGTGGATGGAGTGGCCAATTTCTGCTGCCAGTGACGGCGGCCTACGGCGGAGCTTGTAGCGGTGCTGAGGTAGCGCCAGGACAGAGAAGAGACAGAGCAGGGTGGTGGAGTGAGAAGGACAGGGTGAGGCCGAAAGAAAAAAGCAATGGTAGAAAAGAGAGAGGGGGTTGTGGCGACGGTGGTGGTTGTGGAATGCTCGCCGGTGACAATGGAGGTTGCGGCGGTAGCGGCTATGGGATGTGAGAGCGAGGGAGAGAGGGAAAAAGAGAAAGAAAGAGGGTTGGGGATGAGAAGGCAACGCGGTGGCTTACGACAGTGGTGTGGCCGGCGCGGTGGACAGATGGTTACTGGTTGTAGAGACGATGGTGGTGGTTATGGAAAAAAGAAGAGGGAGTGACGTTGGGGAGGGATGAAGGGTTGCGCGAATGCACTAGGGCTCTCGCGTCCATGGGGTTAGTAAGTTTTGAATCCACGCGAGCGTGCACTGTACGCGTCCGTGTGGGTGAGAGGATAATGAAGTGGCGCGGAGGCGTCATACGCGCTGTCGCGTAGATGGGTTGTGTAGGCATGAGCGCGGACACGTACGGTGCGCGTCCGCACAGGTGAGCTAGGCCAGAGGCATAAAAGTGGCCCAGAGTTGGCATAACTCTCGGGTCTTTGGCCTGGGTGATGCAAAAATGCATCGACGCACGCGCGCACTGTGCGCTTGCGTGTGGATGAGTTGAACGATGATAGGACGCGGAGGCGCCAAGTGCGCCTACGCGTGGGTAGGGAAACACAAGGGGACGCGGACGCACCATGTACGCGTCCACGTGGATTAAGGCCCAGAGTTGGCCCAAAAGTAGCACAACTCTCTGGTCCTTGGCCCAGAAAGCTCAGATGCACAGCCGATGCGTGCGCGCACTGTGCGCTTGCGCGTGGCTGCTCTCTCTCTCTCTCTCTTTTTTTATCAAGAGCACCAAGAAGAGCTCATAATCCTCCCAGTCTCCTCTAAGACTCTAAAACCAGCTAAGATGCAAAATTAAACATATTTTTGAATTTTTGGGGATTTTTCAAACAAATTGAGGAAACTTGCAATCCAAGCAAAAACTCAAATTCGAAGAATCATCCCTAATTAAGGCATAGAATCTATAAACACCTTAGCAAGTAAAGCAAAATATACTAAGAAGTAAAGAAATTATATAAAATGGAACCCAATTCATTCATTCATTTTATCTACAAGAGAATGGAAAAAGTTTACCATGGTAGGGTGTCTCCTACTAAGCACTTTTAGTTTAAGTCCTTAAGTTGGACATTTGGGAGGCTCCTTGTCAAGGTGGTTTATGCTTGTATCCATCCTTGAACCTCGAAGAGTGCTTGTCCTTCAATCAGTTGTCAGAAGTTCCAACCATCTTCACCAAGCTTGGGTGAGGTTCTCTCCAAGATATGAGTTCCCAAAATTGATTTTCGTGGTGTGATCCAGGGTCCCAAATCTTATCTTCGCATCCATCTTCTAGCTTATCGCTTTGATTCCATTCGGGTGACTAGAAAGCAGAATTCTCATGAAAGCACCAAACTATCCTCCTAGACCCATTTAATTGAGCATTGCACCAATCCATACTTTTCAATTTTGAGCTTCCAACCATAATGAGCCTAGATTTACAACGCCAACCACTAAACATCCTCCTCTTTCGCTTAATTACACAAAGCGCCCTAAGTTGGCCATCCGTTTCAAGCAAACCAAATTCAAGTGGGATAATAAAACTGAGAGTTAGAAGTTTTACCCACTCAAACGAAGGATTGGATGACAACCTAGGTGGAGGAGTTCCTAAAGATCTTGATAAAGCATGCTCCACTCCTGTCCACCCTCTTCTAGAGGCTTCTACCACTTGGCAAGGTTTTTCAAGTTCCTCCTCTTGCCAAGCTTCCTCAAGTTCGCATTCTTCTTCACCAATTTCTTCTACCTCTTCCCTATCACTCTCATCATATATAGGAGGTCTAGTGAAGTCTACCTCATCATCAAGTCTAAGCATATTGGGGAAGGACTTTTCAGACTCGAAAGGGTCATATGTTGATGCAGAATCATCATATATAAGGGAGCTTGTTGCTTGAGATACTTCTTCCAATTCTTTACGCGCAATATGCCTTGGAGGTTGCACATCCTCCTCAACATGTCATTTTATTCCACTGGGAGAATGCTCAACAAGATCGTCAAAGGGATCGATCAATGTGGGCAAAAAATCACTAATGATGGAATTCACTTCTTGATCAATTTCCTTCAACTCTCTGTCTACTTCTGTAACATTATTCTCCTCTTTAACATCCCTTCCATACTCCGTGGAAGAGGGTCTTCAACTTGAGATTCCTTTATGTGCTCAACATATCCTAAACATCCACCCACTACTTCTTTTCGTCCACTAATCTCTACTTTCTCCTCTTATTGCACTCCTTGCTTTAACTCCTCTTCCTCACCATGGAACTTCAAATTCACTCCCTCACTAGGCTCCTTGATTGTTTCTCCACATTCAACAATGGGAGTACTTAGGGTGCATGAGCTTAGGTGGGATGTTAGGTGACTCACGGCTTCTACTATGCTAGCCATCCTTGCTCTTAGCTCCTTAAACTTATTTTCATCCACCTTTTGTCGTCTTAAGATACGAGATTCAAGGTCTCTTAGTTCTAACATGAAGGTTTCATCGGGAGGTGGTGGTGGAAGAGAGGTTTCATTGTTTGAGGGAAGGTTGTTGTAATTGGAAGGTGGTTCATATTGGTGAAACTCTTGAGGTGGTGGGTGTGGAATTTGTGGCTCTTGGGCGTATTGATGTTAGAATATTGGTGGCTCTAGATATGGCTCATACGGCGGTTGGTATGGTGGGTATGGATTATGGTCATATGGAGTTAAATGATGGTGTAAGGCATGTGAGTATGGTGGAGGGCTATATTGAGGAGGGGATTCATTTGCATTTTATGATTGTGGTTGACAACCACAATGAGGGTCATCACACACATTGGATTGGTATGCATTAGGATTAGGATTATACCCATAAGAGTTCGGAGGAGGTTGTTGCCAAGAAGGTTGTCCATAAGCTTGGGGTTCCTCCCATCCTTGATTTCCAAATTCTTGATGCACATTCTCATTGAAGCTTCCATTTCCTACAACATAGTTTGAACTACACTCATAGCCAAAAGGATGAGAATTCATAGTGAAAGAGAAAATAAAAACAAGTATTAATAAGAAACAAAGAGAACAAAATCCTAAAACTAATAAAAACTAACAAACAAACCAAAAATCAAGCGATTCACAATATATACAATAGCCAACAATATAGCACCATTGCAAGTCCCCGGCAACGGCGCCATTAATTTGATACAAGGATTTATACCGGTTCGGAATTCCACAAAATAATTCTGTTGTTAGTACAGTCCAAACCAATAGTCAATCCTCAAATCAAATTAAATTTGGTTTTGTCACATGTACAAATCCCAATAAAAATTAACCGAAGTATTTGAACTCCGGGTCGTCTCACAAGGAATTGTAATGAAGTGGTCAATTATTGGCTATGAAAATGCAAGGGGTTTGGTTTGGTAAAGGGACAATAAAATAAATGACATGAAAAGTAAAGAGAGCAATTAAAGGAAGCAATTAATAAAGAAAGACATTCATGGCAAGGGTTGAGAATATAGGCTTTCTATCCTAGTCATTAATCATAACAATAATTAATAAGAATTTATCTTATTACGTCATCCCCAACGATGGAAGAAGATATAGGTTATCTTCCATGAGAGAAAGTCTAACAAGACTAGCTAATCTCAACCCAAATGTCCTAATCAAGTCACCAATTAAATTAGCAAGAGATTAGAGTCAATGAAAATAATATTAACTAACAACTCTAGATCACCAACATAGGTTGGGTTTTCATGACTCAAGATTGCTCAATTACTCTTTCCAAGCCAAGAATGCTCGAAATCTACTCTAACATCCTTTCAAATATTTTGTCAAACACATGGAAGGCACAAAAGGAAAGCATGGTAAATTGCATGAAAAAGATAAAATCTAACAACTACCAATTGTAATTAAAGTAAATCCACAACTCAATTCAACAATAAAAGAAACATCAACATCAAATTTCATTAAGAGTAAACCAAATCCATCATGAGTGCATGAACATAAAAGAGGCATAAAAGTAAAATTAACACTACAACCATGACAATGAAAGAGTAGAAGTAAGAAATCATAAAAGAAACAAGATCAAGACATGTAATTGAACCTAGATCTAAGATGGAGTTGTCCTAGGAACCCTAATTTTAGAGAGAAGATGGAGCTTCTCTCTCTAGAAACTAACCTACATGATGCTATACTACCAACATTTGCTCCCCCCTTTGCTTGGATTTCAATTCTGCATGAAATACACTCAGAAACAAGTTGGATTTGGGCCTAGACAGCTCAGAAATTGCCCCCAGTGTTTTGCCTTTAAGTGAGTCACGTGCTGGTATCGGCGCGTACGCGCCATGTGCGCGTGCGCGTCGATTGGCTGTTCCTTCATACGCGCGTACACAGCATGTACGCGTGCGCACGTCTCTATGTGAAATCACTTCTGCGTGTGTGCGCCTTGTACACGTGCGCGCGCATCGATGCATTTCCAATCTTTATTTCTTCATGCATTCTCCACTTTGTATGCTTTTCTCCTCATTTCTTCCATCCAATACTTGCCTTATGAACCTAAAATCACTCAACAAACACATCAAGGCATCGAATGGAATTAAAGTGAGTTAAAATCACCAATTTAAGGGCCTAAGAAGCATGTTTTTACACTTAAGCACAATTCAAGGGAGAATTACAAAACCATGCTATTTCATTGAATAAATGTGGGAAAAGGTGATAAAATTCTCTAAAATAAGCATAAGATAAGCCACAAAATTGGGGTTTATCACAATCTCCACGGTATCCTTCCAAACTTTAAAGTTTGAACCATTCAACATAGGAATACTGCTAATTTGTGCAGAAACATTGGTGGTTAAAGCCATAGTTTCTGGATTAGAACAAAAAGAACATGTAGTAAACATTAGTTAAATAATGGAAAAAATCCATATTGAGATATCTAGAACAACATTAATTTTCAATCTTTGGATAGAAAATTAATTGTAAGTGATACTCTCATTGCAGTAATCAAATATTATCAAAATTCATGTTACACATTAAGCCTTTCATTGGACCGACTGAATGCGCACATGGAAACTTAAACTTCGCAATCTATTTATTACCGCATATATTTTCTATTAATTGGCCAAACAATAACCTTCCTTTGAGCCGATTATTGACCACATAATTAATAGAAAATAAACAAAAGTGTGCAATGTTTATTATTTGGCCAAACAATAAACTTCCTTTGGGCCGATTATTGTCCGCATAAATAATAAGCATTACTTTATTCTTAATTAGTTACCCAAACATGTATTTACAATCAATATGTGTATGTAATTTGGCCAAATATAGACCCTCCTTTGGGCTGACCAATATTCGCATGAATTACACATCACCATATTCCTAATGTTTTAAATAAATCAATTTTCACAGAAGAGACTACTTTGGCAACATAATGTTCAATCAATTTATTCCAAAACCAAATCTTTACAAAATGAGTGGATATAATAATCCAAATTATTACTAGTTTTCTTATGTAACAATAAAAAAAATTCTTTAAACCGCATAAGGAATTAAATCTTAATGGTATCTTTTCACACCTTGAAGAAAAACATGGTTATAACTGTGAAATAAATTTATGTGCCAAAAAATTCATGATCCATTAAAATTAAAATCAATCATTATAATTCCATCACTCAAATATTATTAATGTGTATACATAACTTGGCCAAATATAAATCTTTTTTTGGGTAAATTAATATTTGCATAAGTGACATATACATAATAATCCTTATATCCAAGAGGATAATCAATTAATTTTGTACCAAATTAATGGCACACATAATCAAAACAAAATAATCATAATTCAATAATATTCTATCAATATTTCTAAATAAATCATTAATATTTATTTATCAAAATAATTTCAACACATATGTATATATATATTGATCCAATAAAATAAAATCGAATATTTTCGATAATTAAATTACGAATGGCTCTGATACTACTTGTTGGAATAAATTATTTTATTAACTCAAATCATTCATATGGAGTCATCAAAAATATATTATAATGCGAAAGTGTAACTTTACTCATATAAATTAGAAATTGATGGAAGAATTGTCTCAGTCTTGTGGTTCTTTCAATCTTCCTAAACCAAAGCCTTTTGTATCCCTAAGGCTGAATTGTAACTCTTTTGATGGGAAAGAGCGACAAAGGCGGCTGACGCACAGGCAGAAGTCGGCTAATTAAGAAATCAATATAGAGAATGCATTGAGAGTATAGTTCTTAATAAGCTAAGATCCGCCTCGTCAGTTTATAAAAGTTGTCACGAAATTTAGAAATAAAAATACTGGGAGTATGAGTCCCAGGTCGTCTCCCAACGAATTGCAGGAAAGGGTACTGATTTATTAATTAGAAATTTTCTGAAAGAGTTGAGTTTGAATAATGAGCAATAATTATAATTGAAAGCAATAAAACTAAGAATTATTATTAATATAAAAAGGCCTTGATTCGGGGAATGATTAATTGGAAGTTCTATTCTTGTTGGGATCTCTTAAGTATAGTATTAAAAAGGTTGTTGTTTTCACTTAGTTAACCCTTACTAAATAAAGGAAAGTCAAGTGATTGAGCTAAATACAGAACTAGCCAACAATTTCCAATTTAACCAACACTTAAGCCTTCCAACTCAAGTGTCTCCTTTTAATCAACCCCATGTCAAGTATGAAGATCTATTCCATTGACATGAATATAACGCTCATAAAAATATAAGAAGACATAATAATTTAATTAAAATAAAATAGAAACTGAAAATTAATTAAAAGTAAAAGTAATCTCTTTATCAACAATCCATGAAAATAATCCAATTGAAATTCTAAAATAAACTAAATAAGGATATGGAAGAGTAAGGGGTAAAGTAAAAAAACTAGAATAATATCTTCAACGGAGGTAATGACTCTTCAATATCCAAAAGCATGAACAATGAATGTAAAGTGAACCTAGAGGGAGAGTAATCCTCTCTAAATTCAGATCTAAAAACCTAAAAACTATTCTAATGTATCTAAAACTGTATGTCTATTATGTCTAAGATGTGTGTTGAGTCTCTGCATGTTCCCTGGCTTTATTCTGTGTTTCTGGGCTGAAAACTGGGTTAAAACGCGGCCCGAGATCGCCCCCAGCATTTTCTGCTAATTCTACAGATCGCGCAGGTCACACGTACGCGTCATCCATGCGTTCACGTCATTCAGCGATTTTCCTTGTCACACGTACACGTCGACCACGCGTTCGCGTCATTCAGCGATTTTCCTTGTCACGCGTACGCGTCGTCCACGCGTACGCGTTAGGCACGCGTTCGCGTCGCTGCGATTTCTCCATTCCGCTCGTTCACGTGAGGAACGCACTCGCGTCGCTGTTTGCTATTAATCTCCTTAGTTTCTTGTGTTCCTTCCATTTTTGCAAGCTTCCTCTCCATTTCTAAGCCATTCCTGCCCTATGAAGCCTGAAACACTTAAAACACGGATCACGGCATCGAATGGTATAAAGGAGAATTAAAATACACTAATAAAAGATCTTTAGGAAGCAAGTTTTCAACCATAAAATAATACTCGGAAGGAATTATAAAATCATGCAAAATCATATGAATAAGTGGGTGAAGACTTGATGAAACCATTCAATTAAACACAAAATAAACCATAAAATAGTGGTTTATCGGCGGCTTTGGTATATTGGAGACCGAAACCCTGAAGGCACTATTTATATTTGAGCATGGCATCTATTAAACCCTAAAGCCCAAATAAAATAGTATCTAAAGTCCAAAAAATAATATATCTAAAATCCAAAAGATAATTATCTAAGGAACAAAAGATAATATCTAATTTTATTCTCATTTAATTCCAAATCAAAAGTAATTATGACTTATTAAATTTAGCATTTATAGCAATAAATGATATCACCATTATATAAGTCATTTAATTTGAAATAGCATAATTTGTGATTATAATTAATATATGTATTGTGTGATGGAGGACAAGTGTTTGAAGAAATTACTGAATGAATTAAAATAGAAGGTAAGAGATATTAAAATGTTTTTGGGTTTTCTATAATTGAAATAAAAGGAAAAGAAGAAACAATTCACAATGGTAATAACAATTGTTGTGGTGGAAGCTTAATAATAATCCACGGAAGTCACATGGAAGCAAGTGGCACCTGGAGAACAAAAGGGAAGAAGAATTAGAAGAATAAGAAGGAGAGATAAAGACCTAGAAAGGAGAAGAAATGCTTACACTCTCCCTCTTCTATAAGATGTAATCCTTTAGTTTTGTAGGTATTTTTTTGCTCCTTTTGCTCTTTGATGCACCTCAAGAGACTATGTTGGTATAGAATTTCTCAATAAAATTCCGTTGCAAGTATAGCTCTTCCCAACAACAATCCTCGAGTATCAAATTTAGAAGGAATTTGGTTGTCACAAGTTCAACCCAATAAAAGTAACCGAAGTATTCAAACTTCGGGTCGTCTCACAAAGAATGGGCAAACATGTGCTTCAACATTGGTTAGAAATATGGGGTTGCAAGTCATGAGCGAGAAATTAAACTAGGAATCTTAACAAGCAAGTAATCTTGAAATGCAAGAAACTAATTCAATTGACTAAAGCAAGATGTAATTAATCCCAAACTAGTAAAATAACATCCAATGTAATTCTATTCTAAACTAAATAAGTTACTATAACTAAGACAAGTAATCAAGATTTTTGGGTTTTCAAATATGAATGGTAAAAGCAACTCTTGGCTAGGCATGGGAATTGGGGTCACTATCCTTGTCTAATAACCATATCTTGACAATTATGAGGAACCAAACTCATTAAGTTTACTTCTATACTTGAAGTATGTTAAATGGTTTGGTCAACATCAATCCATAAGGTCTAACCTAACTACCAATTAACTTGGTAGTAGGCTAGTGTCAATGGTTATCAAATTGACAACTAGGGGTTCCCAAATAATCAAATCCATTTGACCCAATGACTCAAGCTTACCCAATTTCCTTAGCCTAAGCCAAGAGTAAAGAGAACTACTATATAATCAAAGGAAACATTTCATCAAACACATGGTAAGCATTAATAAAAGATCTATTTAAATTGCAATTAAATTGGAATTAACAAGTACCCACTAACAATTATCAACATACAATCACTCAAACAACACAATTAATTAAGGAAATCATCAATGCAACAATAACAAATCAAGACCTACAAAATTTATGAAATGGGTATAAAATGACAAACAACAAGGGAACATAAAACTAACACAAGATCTAAACAAAATTATACTAGAGAATTCAAATTAAACAATTAAAACTAGTAATTAACAAGATCCAATTCAGAATTCAACAAGGGAAGATCAAATGAAAGCTAGATCTAGAGAGGAACAAGGATTTCTCTCTCTAGAAGAACAAAGAACCAAAAACTAACTAAAATTATGTCTAAGTGTAAAATGAATGATCCCCCCTTTCCCCCTAGCATCCTTGGGTCTTTTCCATGCAGAAATAGCTTGAAAATGGGCCTGATGAGCCTCAGAAATCGCCAGGCACGATTTCCTTTAATGAGGTCACGTGCAGCTTTCTGCGCGTGCGCGTCGGTGGAAATTCTCTGATCCGCGCGGATGCGTCCATCCTTGCGCGTCGCTTTCAACTATCCTCATCCACGCGTGCGCGTGAAGTGCATGTGCGCGTCGGTGCTGAAGTTCCCAAAATCTAAATCTTCATGTTCCTTTCTTTTGTGCATGCTTTCTTTCTCTCTTCTAAGCCATCCTTGCCCTATAAATCCTGAAATCACTCAACAAATACATTACGACATCGAATGGTAATAGAAGAGGATCAAGATATAGCAATTTTAAGGCAAAAGAAGCATGTTTTTCATCATGAAGCAATATTAGGAAGAGAACACAAAATCATGCATTTCTTGTGGATAAGTGTGAGAAATATTGACAAAAACCCCCAAATTAAGCGCAAGATAAACCACAAAATCGGGGTTTATCCAATCTCCCCACACTTAAATCAATCATGTCCTCATGCTTAAAATAAAAAGACCAAAGATCATGGTAAGATAGGGTTTATGCAATGCAAATTTTCTAAATGAATGCATGCAACTAAAGTAAAATCATCTATTTACTTGGTCAAGTGTAAATCTATCCTCCAAGAACACATATGAGCATATGGGGTGAAAGTGATATGTAGTTCATGAATCCTACCAATTTGAACATCAACATGAAGTTCATATAACTTGCTAGATGAACGCTTGTGAAAGCTGGGAACAAGGAGTTGAGCATCGAACCCTCATCGGAAGTGTATCCGCTCTATTCACTCGAGTGTATAGGGTTCGTCACTCAATTCTCTCCTAATCATGCTTTCCAAGATTTGTCCTTCATCTAACAATCAACAATTACTTAAGGCATGCTTACAAGTATCATGGGGCTAGGGTGAAGGTAAGGATGTATATGGTCAAGTGAGCTTAAAATTTGAGTCCTTGATTAACTTAAGATCCCACTAGACACATAGAACAACCTATACAACTATAATACAATACCTAACTACCCATACGTTTCACTTTTTGCATACTCATGCATTCTTTTCAGTTCACATCCTATATGGATTGTTATTATTACTTTGTCTTGGGGCATTTTTGTCCCCTTTCATTGCTTTCTCTTTTTCTATTATTTTTTTTGTTTCTTCTATTTTTCTATTTCTTTTTCTTACATTTTCATATATACACATAATTTTTTTTCTTTTTGGTCCCCTTTTTCTTGGGGTTTCATGTACAAAAGTTCTAATGCATATGACTCAATCATTCAATACATGAGTATGTTCCCACTTCCCAAAATTTTCAATTACAATTACAAATGCACACCTTCATATCTACCCAAGTTCCCAAGTACACCCTCCCATTTGAATGACACACACCCTAACTTACCTAAGCTAATCAAGGATCCAAATCTAGGGACATTCATTGTTTTTCACTTAGGGTTGATGATGTGCTCTATTTAAGAACAAAGAGGGTTTATCATTGGCTCAAAATTGGTTAGCAATGGTAGAAAAAAAGGGTTAAGGCCATTTGGGAAAAGTGACTATTGAAATGATGGCCTCAATCATGTAAATGCATTCATACACAAAGTAATGGACATATAGAATCAGACAAAGCAAGGATTACAATCATAGAGATAGAATAATGCATACAAGAATGGGAAATAGTGGTTAGAAGATGTAACCGCACAATAGGCTCAAAACTTACATGCTTGTGTTCTTAGCTCAATCACTATGTTCCAAAATACATTCTTGAAGCAAGTTTATCGCAAATTTTTTTTTCAAAATTGGTAGAGTACCCCGAAATTACAATTTCTTGGGGAAGAAGTTATTATTTTGACCAAGTAACTCTATAGAGACTAGCTATCATGCAAGGAGTATTTACAAGCAAGACTAACTACACATGCAATGTACTAACTATTAAGCAAAAGATAAATCCATGGGTGTTGAAAGGAAGAGATTGTTACCCATGGAGATCAGTCGAACGACCTCCCCACACTTAGAATTTAGCACGGTCCTCCGTGCTACCAACAATGTGCAAGGGACGGTCGGGACCAGAACCTTCACTATCCCCTCCATCAGAGCTCCCATCACTTGGGTTTGAGGTGGATGTGAGTATTTCAGGTTCCTCCATACTAGGGGTAACACAATGCAGAAGCTTCTTGATGTAAGTGTATCGGCGTTGGTTGCGCCGCTCATATCTATCAATCTTCCGGTGTAGATCTTCTATCTTTTGATGTGTGGATCTTTTCCGTGGTGGTGATGATGAGGTAGAAGGAATAGTCGATGGAAGGGCTATGTCAAGGCTTGGGTTGTTCATGGGGAGATGTAAGTATTTTTCACTTGGGACCACATCGCCCTTAGCCAGAATTATAGCTTTCGTATCCATGTCTTCCCAAGGGACACCCGCAATAGTAACTAAATCAGATACTAATGCTGGAAATGGCAAATTGCCCCGGGCGTGGACTTGACCCATCGCTTGCTTGACAAGAAGTGGAATGTTCACCGGTCTCTCCGTGAGAATACACCAAACAAGCAAAGCGAGATCCGCCATGAAGGACGACTTGTGAGTGATAGGTAGCACATAGTGGGATAGAATCTGGGCCTAAGCTCTAGCTTCTACAGTGAGGAAGCGAGTGTCAATGCACTTGGGCCTCATCCTGTGTCGACCATGGGTCCAAAATGCCTCTGATTCAGTAATGACATGGATAATCGAGTCCCAATCAAATCCAAACTTTTCTCGCTGACGTAAGACCTCTTGGTAGCCATCCATGTCACTTGGTATTGGTAAGACATTAAACACTTGCTGAATAGCCTCTTCTGAAACTAAGACTTGCTTCCGGCGCACGTATACCGATTGAAGAGAGGGAAGATGGTAGTTAGTGTAGAATTCTACCACCCATGAGAGGTTGACCTCTTGTGGTTTTCTCAGAAGGAACTCCCATCCTCGACGTTCAATGCGGGGTAAAGTACAAGGAGCAACCTTGTCCGGCGGAGCGAGTAGATGCTCAGCATGATAGTTTTTTGCAACCATGGAGGGGAACACAAGTTCACAGAAGCGGTCGGGGAATCTTGAAGAATCCTTTGCCGGTTTGCTCTTCTTATTTTCATTAATAGGAGCGGGTGCCTTCGCTTTCTTAGATAGCGGTTTAGCTCCTAATGAAGAGTGTGCCTTAGAATTTGACCTTTGGGGTGCCCTCTTTGCGGCCGGTTTCCTTGAAGCTTTCTCCTTGCCTTTCTTGGTGGCCATCCTTAAAAAGGAAGGGAAAAAGGAAAACATTAAACCCAAAGAATCATCTCAACCAAACATGCAAGTGAAAGATAGTGCCCAAAAGAAATATTGCGACAAAGTAATCATAGAGACATGGGTCACAACACTTGGCATGGAATGCAAGAGGGAGTGAAGCATGCAAAATGGCATGAGAAGAATAATCTCAAACATCTATAACAAAGAGCAAGTCATGTTCAATCAGTATCTCATTAGCAAGTGATAAGCAAAGTGGACTCAATGCATTTAGAAGAGAGCAAGTGAATAAGGAGGGAGCACCAAATTGAAGATATATGAGTAAAATAAACCAAAATGGCATTCGTGCATTTCCTCGAACACTTGGTGTGCAATTATCAAACAATGAGCAATTATCAGATACTCAACCAATTAGAAGCTAAAAATAAAACATCAATCATCACACAACATCACTTACATGACAAAGATAATGAAAAGCAATCAAGAAGATCTATTGAAGCAATTGAAAACTCAAATTCAACATCCATGGAAGAACAAGAAAAAGGGAAAAGTAAGCAAACAAAAAGCAGGTAGTATAATCATGTAACTAAAAGAGAAAATAAGTAAAGAAACAAGAAAAATCTAACTAGAAGAAGAGATTATGCAAATAGGGTAATAGATGAGATATGGAAGAAGTAGCACCTTGAAAAGTGTAAGAGAATAAGGTAGCATTCTCTTTTGTGAAGATGAGAAAGAGATAGAAGAGATGTAGGGTTACCGGTAAGTAACTGGAGACGGTGGTGGTGGATTGTGGAAGAAGAAGAGAAGAGAGGTGATAGAGTGGGAAGAAGAAGAAAGAAATAGGAAAGAGAGGTGGGAGATGGATAGAACAGGGCGTGCCAGTTGATAAACCCATATTTCATGAGTTATTTTGTGCTTAGTTTGAGTGATTTATTCAATCCTTCACCCACTTATTCATATTAATTGCATGGTTTTACTTTCCCTTCCTTATTATGTGATGTATGTGAAAAACATGTTTCCTAAGCTTTAAAATTAATTACTTTAATTATCTTTATTTCCATTCGATGCCGTGATTAGTGTGTTGAGTAGTTTCAGATTTTCTAAGGAAGAATGACTTAAAGGATGGGAAAGAAAACGTACAGAAATGGAAGGAAAGTGCAAAACGGAGTTTTGCAGAAACTGGTATCCACGCGATCGCATGGACGACGCGATCGCGTGCTAGAAGCGAAGAAGCAGCGACGCGGTTGCATGACTGACGCGGCCGCGCGACTTGAGCATAGCGCATTCGACACGGACGCGTGACTGACGTGACCGCACGGCAAGGAAAAGCTCCAGATGACGCGACCGTGTGACCCATGCGGACGCGTGACAGAAAACACAGATTGGAGGTTATAAAGTGGAGGAATGCAACCATTCAAAGGGAGCTCGCATTTTACTACTTTCCATGATTTAGATTTAGTTTGAGAGAGGTTCTCTCCTCTCTCTCTTAGGATTAGGATTAGGATTTCTCTTAGTTTTTAAGAGTGACTCTCGATCCAGGTTTAATATTTACTTTAATCTATGTTTCTATTCTACTTTTACTTTAATGCTTTTATTCGTATCTATAGATGTTGCCAAATTGGCTTATGAACCCTTTCCATGTTATGATTTGAATTAATGATTATTTGAGGTATTTCAGTTATTGATTGCTTTCTCTTTAATTTGTGTTACCATTGTTTCCAATCTGAAGATATTTTATTCCAGCAATTTACTTTTTCCCTTTTTGGCCTTGGTTAAGAAATCAGTAACTCAACAGTCATCAAACTCAACATAATTGATAATCGTTATCTTGCTAATTGAACTGAACTTCAATAATCCCAACTTTTTCTTAGGAAATAAATAGGATTCGAAGGTCAAACTAATTAAACTATTGACTTTCCTTTGCTTTAAAGGTTAACTAAGAGGAATTAAGATTCAACTTTCATTATTAAGGTTGCTTTACAGTATTTATTTATTTTAATTGCCATTTATTTTACTTGTCATTCAAATTACTTGCTTCTCACCTTCTAAACCCTGATTACAACCTTTATAGCCAATAATAAGAACATACTTCCTTGCAGTTCCTTGATAAGACGACCCGAGGTTTGAATACTCGGTTAACAATTTTTAAAGGGGTTTGTTACTTGTGACACCCAAAACGTTTGTACGAAGGGATTTTTGTTGGTTTAGAAACTATATCTACAACGCAACTATTTTTAAGAAATTCTTTACTAGCAAAAATCCCTTACGTCAAAATGGCGCCATTGCCGGGGAACTGCTAACGTGTGCCTTATTATTGGTTATTGTAAATATTTTTCTTTTGCTTGTTTATTTTTTTTTGTTTTTCCTTTTTATCTTTTACCATGAATTCTCACCCCTCTCGCTTTGAGTTTGGTTCTAACTTTGCTGAAAGAAATAGAAGTTACAGCAGAAATATGCATCATGGTCAAACCAATCAAGCATGGATGGAGCCAAGAGGATCTAATCAACCCTTTAGGCAGCAACACCCTCCGAGATATCCTGGACAAAGACCATTCTACCGTGCATACCCAGCTGAAAGATATGGTGGACAACCTTGTAACTACCAACAAGCCCCACCCCGTGCATATAAATCATCCTTTCAACATAACCTCGAACCACCACACTCACAAGCTTCTCTTCACCATTCGCCACCATATGATCCTTCCATACCCCAGTACCAATCCAATCACCCCCACTTTCCTATGTATCATGTCCAAGTCCGGCAACCCGAGAAGCAGAGGTTTGCCTAAAGGAAACAGCAAATAAATTTCAAACAACCATTCGACAACTGGAGCAAGTAGTAATTCAATGGGTTTCTAGGCGCTCAAATACACAAGGATCAGCCACAGCCCCATGTGAACAGTCTAACGAAGTGTGTAGCATGAAGGAGATACCAGAAACTCCAGTGGACAAGACAGAGAACGAATTTGTACTAGAACAAGTAGAAGAAGTTGTCATTGTTCAAGAAGAAGAGTTGGTTGAAGATCTAGAAGATGCTGAACCTCCATGGGAATCCAGAACTGAGAAGTACTCCGTCAAGGACGCTACAGTTGATGTTACGGAGGATATTGTACAATCTCCAAGGCAAGTTATTTATGAAGAATCAGACGGAATAACCCAGGACACAAATTCCCTTGATGATGATAGTCACAAGTCAAATTCTCTTAGTAATGAACTTGCATTCGCAAGTGAAGTATCTGAGATGGAAGAATCTTCCCCAGATAAATACAAAGATGATGCAGAGGTAGATTTCTCTCAACCTCCAATCTATGACTCAAGTGATGAGGAAGACATAGAAGACTTTGACCAGGACGCAGATACAATTGTAGAGCCTTGCAAGGAAGTGGAGGAATTCACAGAAGAGCAGAAAGGAGTAGAACTTAAAGAACCACCAGAAACACATATCCCAAGGCCATTACCACCTAATACAAGCTTCAAGTGGGTACAATCCTTAACCTATAACTTTACTTATTCACTTGAATATGGTTTGATTGAAACAGATGGCCAGCTTAGAGCTCTTTACGGCTTTAAGAGTAAGAGGGAAATGGCTCGTACTCAGAGTTGGTGCACAAGGTTCAATAAGGTTCCACGCTTCACCTCGAAGTACACGGATTGGTATCATGCTCAA
Source organism: Arachis ipaensis (assembly GCF_000816755.2). Taxonomy (NCBI): domain Eukaryota; kingdom Viridiplantae; phylum Streptophyta; class Magnoliopsida; order Fabales; family Fabaceae; genus Arachis; species Arachis ipaensis. Next base: position 45,044,228 of record NC_029786.2, read on the forward strand.
TTGCATGGATCACGGAAAACGTTTGGTCACCATGGTGAGATTCTACTTTTTAAACCGCCTAGATGGAAACATGTAGATCAAGACGGAGGCGGATTTAAAAACAAAGCTTGGGATCATGGATTCTGTTCTGACATTTGTCATCCCGGGAGCCTGAAAATCTGCTTAAAGCTGATCAGAAGCTTCACATGCCGAGTTTGGGACCTCGGAGGCTATTGGCATTCCAAGCACTGGTGGAGATTTTTGGACGAATTTAAACATAAGCCGCCATAGCAGGAAGCTCCTCCAATATCCAACTTAAGGACTTTAACTAAAAGTGCTAGGTGGGAGACAACCCACCATGGTATGGTCGCTTCTTTTTCAAATTAATTCTTGTTAATTGCTTTCATTTTTATTTTCTTTTCATTTTACTTTATTGAACCTGAAATCATGCATAGCATTCATATTAATCATTGCATTCTGCATTTATCATTCAGTTAAAAAAAAAGGGGATACACGACGTGACCGCATGCCCCATGCAATCGCATCATATTGCGAAAACACTATCCACGCAACCGCGTGCCCTGGAGATCGGCGTAAAAATCCAACGTCCAGAAAGTTAGGCTGGAATCGTGCGGCCCTTGTGCGTTTTGCACAAATTGGCCACGCGATCGCATGCCCCATGCGATCGCGTCACATGCACAAAACCAATCCCACGCGACCGCGTGAGCGACGCGATCGCGTCGCATGGATTCCACAACACCCTCGAAGGAGACAGAGAGTTGCACTGAAACGGTGCTAGAGTCGTGCGTTTAGCACAATTTCCAGCGACGCGATCACGCGACCCACGCGATCGCGTCATCCCCTCTTCCATCCCTCTCATGCGATCGCGCACCTCACGCGATCGCGTCACTCCCATTTTCACCCTAACCACGCGACCGCATGCCCCACGCGATCGCGTGGATTTGAAAATATAACCCCCCCAGCCACGCGAACCCTATCAGTCGCGCAGCCCCCAACCCTCTTCTCACTCTCTTCTTCTCCTTCCCCAACCACCACCCAGCCACCACCCAGCCACCATTGCCGCCTTATTCTTATTTTTTCTATTTTTGTTCATGTTAGGATAGTTAGATATGCATGTTGTAGTGGATTTTAGGTTGTTAGGTAGATTAGGCTGTGGTTAGTGGCGCTAGGTCTGTTTATTTGCACTGTTCTTGCTTCTGTTTTATCATATTTGCAAATCTGTTGTTGCTGTAATCTTGTTCATATGCTATATTTCTTGTATATTGCTGCTCTTTACATTGAATTTTCATGTTTATATTATATATATGTACCTGCAGCCGGACTTTTTAATTCATATGAACTGCCTTGTTTGCTGTTTATTTTCCGGGACAATCCAATTTTAGCCGGAATGCTGCCCAAATTTTTTGTAAATTGTTTTTATTCATGTTTTGGTTTGGCAATCTGAACTCTGTTGTCCTCTGCCTTAACCGAACCGTTTCATGAATGCTATGGCAGACTTTCTTATCCTCTTTGATTTTTTGGTTTATAAACTGCATTTGTGATATTCTGATTCCAGTTCTTGCTTTCTTTATATCTATTTGAATCAACATCACCCTGTTTTCCTTGTTCGGTTATGAGTTATTTCTAGTCATAATTATGAATCCTTGTTATATGGAATATTTTCTTTATGCCACTTACTTTAACCCGCATTTTACTGACTCACTAATTTTACTTTACTAACTTCTTTTCCAAATTCTAACCATACTAACCTTTTAAAATCTCTTTTCTGATTTTTCACTTTCCTCTAACCTTCTAACCATGGCATAATGACAATTTTTCTATTTAACTTGAATTCTGATACATTTTGGATTGTAAATTCTTCCTTTCAACTTTCAAACTACTATACAATCCTTAATACGCCATTACTTAACTCATTTACCTACTTCCCATTCTCCTTTGCCGCTTTGAGTTTTCTTTGTTTAATTGCCTATTTGCTTCCCTATTTTTATCTATATCCTGGTTTCCCATGTTTCAGGATGTCTGCCTCACAGAGGAAAGGAAAAGGCAAGGCTACTGGCAAGCGCAAGAGAGGAGATTCCTCCCAGTCCATCATTGACCTAATGCATGATTCCTCATGGCGGGAGAAGAACTTTACACAGCAGGAAAAAGCTGACCAGCTGCTCCCTGCAAATAATCCAATAAAATTTGCAAACCGATACTGTGAGCTGAAGTATCCGGCATTTGCAAACTCCAGGAATCTATACCTGGAGAGAACTCTGAGGATTCCAGAAGCACTCCAGCAGTACACCACTGAGCAAATCAAGCAAAGAGGTTGGTTCTTTCTGGAGAGAACACTGACAGAGGTCAATGCATCTTGGGTCTGGAAATTCTACTGCAACTACTACATCACCACCCTAGATGCAGTGAACCTGAGAGGAAAGCAGATTCTGGTCACTGAGGAGACCATAAAGGACATTCTCCAGCTCCCAGCCAAGTCCGATCAGCGTGATTGTTATTCAAAGGCTGAGGAGGACATGCGCCAGATGCAGTTTGATTGGGATGCTGTGAAGGCACGGATAGCTCTCGACCCGACTGTTCCTTGGGAGATGGGTCAGGACACCACCATGCCTAGAGGGATCAAGAGGGCGTACTTAAATGATGAGGCTCGGTTATGGCACCAGATCTTGAGCAATTATGTGATGCCAAGTACTCATGAGACGGAGATCCCAGCTTCTATGATCACCCTCCTATGGTGTGTGTTGGAGGGTAAGGACCTTTATCTGCCACGCTTTATCCAGCATTATATGGCCAGGGTCCACGTCCGAGGCACCCTCCCTTTTCCATATCTGGTTGCACAGCTAGGCCGTCGAGCTGACGTGCCATGGGAGGATGCCGATGAGAGACCACCAGCGGTGGACTGTAGGAAGATCATTCCTCACAGCAGGATCTTCCTAGCCTTGGGCTCCAAACCACCACCCTTTCCTGCTACTGATAAGACAACCCCACCATTTGCTGGACCCTCTTCATCCACGGCTGCCCCTGCTACCCCTGCTGCCACCACTACACCTCCACCTGTCTCTGAGCCCGTATACTGCCTCGTGCACCGCCTATTCCGACAGCTTGATCAGATGGAGTGCCGTAACCGGCGCCGGTATGAGAGATTGGAGCGTCGCAGCCAGCAACGCTATTCGCATCTGAAGCTGATGATCCGACAGGGTGGTGACATCCCCTCCGAGCCCGACACACCATCAGAGCCATCAGAGGAGGAGGAGGATGAGCACGAGGAGGTGACTCACTTCCAGGAGGAGACCCATCCGCAGGCAGGCACAGAGCAGGCTGCACCACATCAGAAGGTTACGCATCAGATCGAGGCTGCAGATCCGGAGATCCCGATCCAGTCAGCACTGCCTCTACAGCAGCCAGACGCTCAGCCCACCACCACCACAGAGCCTCCAACTACCATCCCTACCAGTGATGACACCCCTTCACACCCGGCTTGACTGAGCAACAGGGATGATACTTCATTTTAAGTGTGGGGAGGTCACCATCTCTGGCGTTTTATTTTGGTGAACCACTACATCTCTTTTTCCTTTTATTTTGGATATTTTTCTGTATTTTTTTTTACTGTTATTTTCTGAGTACTTATACATTGCTACTTTTATGTATTTTTACTCTATTTCTGCATTTTGCATTTTTAGTTCCTAATTTTAGTTTAGTTTGCAATTCTTACTTATTAGTGAATTAATTAGTATAGTTTACCCTTTTTAGCATAAGATAGCATAGTTAAATTGAAAAAGGAGTAAGCTAGGAAATTGAACATAACAGATTTAAATCCATAAACCTTGTATATATAGTATTACATCATATAGTTAAGTTGACAACATTTCATCAAGGAGGAACATTAAAACTTTAAAGGCTACCCTAAATAATTTTTTTATGAGAATAATGCGAATTTTTAACTAAACCTGCATAACATATATGAATGATATATGATGCTTGAGTTAGAGAACACACAGCCTGTGAGTCTTGAGCTTAATTGTATGGTTGCATTCAAACTATAATTTCATTTCTGTGTGTTTCACTTCTTTTTATTCTGATGTTCTTTACTTTGCTTTAATCTATATGTCCAATTATAGAATATAGAATATAGAATATAGATACATACCAAGAGAATGATTGAGGCCATCATTTGATTTTAGCTCACTTACCCCAAAATAACCTACCTTTCACATCACCCTTGCTAGCCCCCTTGAGCCTTTAAAATCCCTTTTTATTCTATTTAGCCACACTACTAGCCTTAAGCAGAAAAACAAAATAAAATTCCAAGTTGAATCCTTGGTCAGCTTAAGATAGAAAATTATGAATAGATTAAAATATGGGAAACCTATTGGGAACATGGATGATAGAAACAAAAGGTAGAAGAGTTAAAAGAAATAAAATAAAAATTTGGGAAGCATGCTCATGAGAAATCAAAGTGATTCAATTACCATGTGCATTAAAAAAAAAAGAGTTATTTTTCAGCATCTAATAAAAGGGGATACAAAAGAATTCTCCAATGCAAAATAAAAGCAATGCACATGGGATAAAAAAAAATAAAATAAAATTGAAACATGAGCATGTAACAACAAAGTGGGATAATATGGGAAATTGGTAAAAAAAAAAAGCTTGTTCTACTAAATATGTATGTTAGGTGAGATCTTAGTCTAATTAAGGATTCACTTATTAGCTCACTTAGCCTTATACATATATCCTTACCTTTACCTTGGCCCCATTACAACCTTAATTAAAGACCTCATGACTTTTTGGTATGACTGTACTCTATAATTGTTGATTGGTTAGATGAAGAACAAAGTTATAGAAAGTAGGAATAAAAAGAAAAGTAGAGTGAATAAACCCAATAAACACTGAGTGACTAGAGGGTAAACACAAAATCCAGTGAGGATTCAGGAACTCATCAACATATATCTGTGCTTAATTTACTAATTGTTTTGCAAGTTTGTATGATATTTTTATTTCCCATCTCATTTGCTAAAATGCTCTATTATTTAAGGGTTAGCTATATATATATGACTCCTTAATTAATTGCATGATTTTACTTTTCCTTCCTTATTATGTGATGTATGTGAAAAACATGTTTCCTAAGCTTTAAAATTAATTATTTTAATTATCTTTATTTCCATTTGATGCCGTGATTAGTGTGTTGAGTAGTTTCAGATTTTCTAAGGCAGAATGACTTAAAGGATGGGACAGGAAATGTACAAAAATGGAAGGAAAGTGCGAAACAGAGTTTTGCAGAAACTGGTATCCACGCGATCGCATGGACGACGCAATCGCGTGCCAGAAGCGAAGAAGCAGTGACGCGGTCGCATGACTGACGCGGCCGCGCGACTTGAGCATAGCGCATTCGACGCAGACGCGTGACTGACACGACTGGGCGGCAAGGAAAAGCTCCAGATGACGCGACCGCGTGACCCATGCGGACGCGTGACAGAGGCCACGTATCAGAATTTACAGAATACGCCCCCAGCGATTTCTGAAGCCCTTTTGGCCCAGATCCAAGTACAGAAAACACAGATTGGAGGTTATAAAGTGGAGGAATGCATCCATTCAAAGGGAGCTCGCATTTTACTACTTTCCATGATTTAGATTTAGTTTGAGAGAGGTTCTCTCCTCTCTCTCTTAGGATTAGGATTAGGATTTCTCTTAGTTTTTAAGAGTGACTCTCGATCCAGGTTTAATATTTACTTTAATCTATGTTTCTATGCTACTTTTACTTTAATGCTTTTATTCGTATCTATAGATGTTGCCAAATTGGCTTATGAACCCTTTCCATGTTATGATTTGAATTTTTGAATTTTTGAGGTATTTCAGTTATTGATTGCTTTCTCTTTAATTTGTGTTACTTATTTTACTTGTCATTCAAATTACTTTCTTCTCACCTTCTAAACCCCGATTACAACCTTTATAGCCAATAATAAGAACATACTTCCTTGCAGTTCATTGAGAAGACGACCCGAGGTTTGAATACTCGGTTAACAATTTTTAAAGGAGTTTGTTACTTGTGACACCCAAAACGTTTGTACGAAGGGATTTTTGTTGGTTTAGAAACTATATCTACAACGCAACTGTTTTTATGAAATTCTTTACTGGCAAAAATTCCTAACGTCACCAGTTTTAAAACTGGTTCGCGAAACCGGCGCGCGCGCACAGTGCGCTGGCGCGTCGGTGAGGTTTGGGCAAGGGACGCGTACGCGTCAATGGCGCTGACATGTGAGTATAGTTGTGTCCCTAGCATAGGATTGGCACAAAGTTGGCCTAAGTCTCGGGTAATTGGTACCAGAGTTGGCATGTAGCACAGGCGCGCGGACGCGCACAGTGTGCGGACGCGTGCCTGAGTGGATTGGCAACCGGCGCGGACGCGCGCAGTGCACGGACGCGTCAGTGTGGGCACAGGCTGCGCACAAGTGTGGCACAACTCTGTGGTTTTTGTACCAGGGAGTTTATGTAGCACCATCGGCGTGCGCGCGTACAGTGCGCTTGCGCGTCGATGGTCAAATGGCAAGGTGCGCGCACGCGGCACGTACGCTGACGCGTGGGTGCCTAGTGCGAAATGGGCATAAAGTGGGCATGAGTCTCAGATTTTTTGCCCAAGAGTAAGAAATGCACCAATGGCGCGCGCGCGCACAGTGCGCTCGCGCGCGGATGCCCGTTTTCCTTGCTTTTTGCTTTTTTTTTTTAACAACATAGGGAAAAACTATTCTAACACATTTTTGGTAGGTGTTTCAAGCTGGTAGTCAAGAGAACACACTCAAAATTCATGCATTATTCAAAACATAGCATTCTCTCTACTTCAACAATTCATCCATACCAAAATGAGGGAAACTATATGAACATCCTATCTATCTCACAAGATCAACAAGGCAAGCAATCCTATGCAATCAACAACATCAAGAAGTCACAAAAATCACAAGAATCTAAAGCTAACACAAGATGGTATACACAAGGAAGATCTTACCATGGTGGGGTGCCTCCCACCAAGCACTTTTCTTTAACGTCCTTAAGTTGGACGCTCAGTCGCTTAAACTTCTCCTCCTCTAGGTGCATCCGTTAGCGGGAACACCTCTAGCTCTTTTGGGAGCTTGTAGCCATGGTACTTCTTCACTCTATGTCCATTCACCTTGAAAGTTGCTTCACTTTTAGGATCAAAAAATTCCACCACTCCATAGGGCTTTATCTCTTTCACCTTGAAGGGTCCTTCCCATCTAGAACGGAGCTTGCAAGGCATGAATCTAAGCCTCGAGTTGTAGAGGAGAACCTCATCACCTTCTTGAAAATCCTTCTTCCGGATGTGATGATCATGGAATGCCTTAGTCTTCTCCTTGTAAATCCGGGCATTCTCATATGCTTCGTTCCTCAAACACTCGAGCTCCTCTAGCTGTAATTTCCTGGCTACACCCGCCTTAGTTGGATCCATGTTGCACTGCTTTACCACCCAATAAGCTCTATACTCAATTTCCACTAGAAGGTGGCATGCCTTACCATAGACGATCCGGAAGGGACTCATCCCTAACAGAGTCTTGTAGGCCGTCCTATACGCTCACAGTGCATCTCCTAAATGGAGGCTCCAATCATTCCTTTGCGGATTGACTACTTTCTCCAAGATTCTTTTGATATCCCGGTTGGTCACTTCCGCTTGTCCATTGGTTTGCGGATGATAAGTAGTGGCAACCTTATGCAACACCCCATAGCGTTTAAGCAGTGCCTCTACTTTCCTGTTACAAAAGTGGGATCCTTGGTCGCCACGATTGCTCGTGGCGACCCATAACGACATACAATGTGATTTCTAATAAAAGAAACAACGGTATTGGCGTCGTCAAGGCGGGTAGGTATTGCTTCTATCCACTTTGACATGTAGTCAACCACTAACAGAATATATAGATACCCACTTGAGTTGGAAAATGGTCCCATAAAGTCAATGTCCCATACATCAAATATCTCACAGAACAACATAGGTTGCTGAGGCATCTCATCCCTTTGGGACGTGTTTCCCGACTTCTGACACTGATGGCAAGACACACAGAACCGGTTAGCATCCTTGAATAAGGTTGGCCACCAGAATCCACAATCCAACATCTTTTTAGCTGTCCTTTGTGGGCCAAAGTGGCCACCACATTCGGACGAATGGCAAGCTTCAAGAATGGGTTGAATTTTAGATTCCGGCACACATCTTCAAATTACTTGGTCCACGCCCCTCTTTCACAAGTGAGGGTCATCCCAAATGTAGTATTTGGAATCACTCCTCAACTTGTCCCTTTGGTTTTTAGAAAATTTGGGAGGGAAGATTTTCGCAACCAAGTAGTTCGCCATTGGGGCGAACCAAGGAAAGCTATCCGACACAGCATGCAAACTATCCAATGGGAATGAGCCATTGATCGGAAATGGGTCAAATTTTAAATTCTCATGGCGGCTTAAATGATTCGCAACCAAGTTTTGAGACCCACTCCGGTCCCTAATCACAATGTCGAATTCTTGCAAAAGCAAGATCCAACGTATGAGTCTAGGCTTTGACTCATTCGTCGTCAATAAGTACTTTAAAGCTGCATGATCCGTGTAAACCACTATCTTGGACCCTAGCAAATAAGATATGAATTTATCTAAAGCATGAACAATAGCTAGGAGTTCTTTTTCTGTAGTGGTATAGTTGGATTGTGCTGCATCCAGTGTTTTAGAAGAGTAAGTAATGACATAAGGGAGTTTACCATCGCGCTGTGCAAGCGCGGCACCTACAACATGGTTTGACGCATCGCACATTATCTCGAATGGCAACGTCCAGTTGGGGCCTCGTACAATCGGTGCCGTGGTAAGAACTCTCCTTAGATCTTTAAATGCTTTCACGCATGCACTGTCAAACTCAAAGTCCACATCTTTTTGGAGTAGGCGCGACAATGGCAAAGCAATTTTACTGAAATCTTTGATAAAGCGCCTTTAAATTCCTGCATGTCCTAAACACTGAAGACCTTGGCCAAGTTCTCTAAGACAAGGTTAGTATCAACACATCTAGCTAAGACCTTGGCCAAGTTCTCTAAGCAACAATCAAATGAAGTTCCATAAACACTGAAGTCATCTATAAAGACTTCCAGACAATTCTCCATTAGATCAGAAAAGACTCTGATCATACACCGCTGAAAAGTAGCAAGTGCATTACATAGTCCAAATGGCATCTTTTTGTAGGCAAAGGTGCCAAAAGGGCAAGTAAATGTGGTCTTTTCCTGATCTTCAGGAGCAATGGGAATCTGGAAGTAACTAGTGAATCCATCAAGAAAGCAATAATGAGATTTACCCGCCAAACAGTCCAACATCTGATCGATAAAGGGCAAAGGGTAGTGGTCCTTCTTTGTAGCGGCGTTCAATCTTCTATAGTCAATGCACACACCTCACGCATTTTGTACTCTCTTGGTGACCACTTCACCATCATCCTTTTTAACCGCAGTGATGCCCGATTTCTTGGGAACAACCTGGACCGGGCTCATCCACTCACTATCAGAAATTGGGTATATGATACCCGCATCAAGTAGCCTAGTGACCTCCTTCTTCACCACATCAAGGATGGTCGGGTTAAGCCTCCTTTGCGGTTGCCTAACCGGCCTAGATCCCTCTTGGAGAAATATACGATGCATGCACTTGCGAGGGTCAATCCCCAAAATATCAGCTAGGCTCCAACCAATTACCTTCTTGTACCTTCTTATGACATTTTTAGGAGCTTTTCTTCTTCTTCACTAGAAAGCTCACTAGCAATAATGACCAGAAACTTTTGGTTGTCTTCTAAGAAAGCATACTTCAAATGAGATGGAAGAGGCTTCAGTTCACTCTTTGCCTCAAGCTGAGGTTCTTTTTCATCAAGCTCACGGAGATCATTCTCAACAACTTTCTCATGTCCATCCTCTTGGATATCCGTCTCCTCATCAATGGGGTAGCATAACTTGTTGTGGTCTTCTTCTCGCACTTTCGCTACCACTTCATCAATTACATCACATCGGAGAACGGAATGCTCTTCGGGAGGATGCTTCATGGCTTCTTCCAAATTGAACTTGATAGTTTTGTCTCCAACCTCAAAGGAATATGTGCCGGTGAAGGCATCTAACTTGAACTTAGAGGTCTTGAGGAAGGGTCTACCAAGTAGAATGGAGGATGAGCTTCTATTTTCTGTTGGAGGCATTTCAAGGATGTAAAAGTCAACCGGAAAGACCAAGTTCTTGATTGCCACAAGTACATCTTCTGCTATTCCTATCACAGTGATCACACTCTTATCGGCTAAGGCAAACTTCGCCGCCGACTTCTTTAATGGAGCTAAATTCAATCGCACAAAGATAGAAAGTGGCACGATGCTTACGCAAGCTCCTAGATCACACATACAGTCATGAAAAGTGCACCCACCAATACAACAAGACACCAAACA
>NC_029786.2:45055836-45064363 GCF_000816755.2 Arachis ipaensis
CCGGAAAGACCAAGTTCTTGATTGCCACAAGTACATCTTCTGCTATTCCTATCACAGTGATCACACTCTTATCGGCTAAGGCAAACTTCGCCGCCGACTTCTTTAATGGAGCTAAATTCAATCGCACAAAGATAGAAAGTGGCACGATGCTTACGCAAGCTCCTAGATCACACATACAGTCATGAAAAGTGCATTCACCAATACAACAAGACACCAAACAAGGTCCAGGGTCACCGCATTTCTTTGGAATAGGTTCCATCAAGGAAGAAATTGAACTACCCAAGGATAATGTCACCAACTCTCCTATCCTATCCTTGTGTATACACAAGTCTTTCAAAAATTTTGCATACTTCGGAATTTGTTGGATAGCATCAAGAAGTGGTATGGTTACCTCAACTTTCTTGAACACTTGAAGTATGTTTAAATCGAATTTCGGTGTCTTCTTTGCTTTCTTCACCAAGGAAGGGAATGGGATAGGAATGGACTCATCCACTATAGCTTTCCTCTTGGGTTCCTTAAGGCTTACTCCTTCTTCATCATGCTTTTTGTCTACCTTCTCCTCTTCATGTGGAGCTTCAACAACCACGTCTTCCTCATGAATGTCTTCCATGACCCTAGGAGGTATCTCCTCCAATGTAGTCCCCGACTGTAGAGTGATGGCGTTGAGACTGCCCTTGGGATTTGGTTGGGGTTGGGAAGGAAGGATAGAAGAGCTTGAGGGTTGGTTGGTGTTGATGGAGGACATGGCCATCTTTGAGATCATATAAGTGATGTTGGCCAATTAAGCATTCATGGCCTCGAATTGAGCTTTATAGCCCTCGTCCCGTTTATCCACAGTGGCTCTAAGCTCATCAACTTGATTGGTGGAAGATGAAGAGGATTGGTTGGATTGTTGTCTATGGTGTGGTGCTTGGTATTTGGTATAGTTGTTTTGGTTTTGGTTGTGGTGATTTTGGTTGGCTTGGTGGTTATTGTTGTTGTGATGGTATTGAGATGAAGATTGGTTGTTGTTGTAATGAGAAGATGAGTTGTTCCATCTTTGGTTTTGATTGCTCCCTTGTGCATTATCCCTCCACCCTTGATTTTGATTACTACCATGAGAGTAATTGTTTTGGCCTTGAGAAGGATAGGGCGGACAATTGTTGTAATTCACATTGGCCAGAACAAGAGTATGCTCCTTATTCCGAGGGTTACCTGAAACTGGAGGTCGATCTCGGATGAGATCTTCTGCACTGGTCGGATCTGTTGTGTCCGACTTGTGGGACTGGCTGCACTGCTGATCCTTGGTCACCGGAGGGTAGGGGGTACCTGCAAGAGACTCCGATGCTTAAGTTAGCATGGGTATTAAACAGGTTTTATATAGAATCAGAGTATGAGTTATACCTGGGTGCTCCAGTGTATTTATAGTAGTTGTAGAGTGACCTTTCTAGATAAGATAAGTTAGTTATCTTATCTTATCTTTATCTTTGAGTTGAGGTCAGCTTATCTTCAAGGGAACCGCCCTTATCTCTTATAGGCTTGGACGGCCTTTGGACTTGGGTCGTGTTCCTCTACATGGGCCCTTTATGGGCTTTCCTGTCAACTTGGCCGAGTTCTTTTAAGAAGAAGTCGGTCCGCTTGACCTGAAGAGGTCGGTCGCTTTGTCGTCGATCATCCCAGGTCGGATAGCTCGACCCAGGGTATGAACAGTGCCCCAATTTCCAGATTTCTCCTTCAATCTTCGTAATTTCTGCTTCGAGGGTGGTTTTGCTTCTGCTCTTCGGCTTTCTTTTACAGTCTTTCTTCTATTTCTCCAGGTTCCATTTTTCTTTTTACCTTTCTCTATGCCTATTTTTGTGTCTGTTTTGAGGAAGTTTGGGTTTTTTTGTCTTTTTGCTGATCATTGCATGTCTTATAGTTTCTCCCTTTGTTGCTTGATACTTTAAGAACTTTGCATGTTTTATGGATGCTTTTGTATTTGAAGCTTTGGAATGATGACTTTGTTTGATTCCGAAAAAGGCTGCTCCTTTGACGATTTTGGGAGTGTTCGATGTTGGTGCTTGTTCTCAGCTGATGATTTTTTGCTTGATTTCGAAAAAGTTTGCGTCTTTGCTGTTTCTCTGCTTTTTGATGGTTTTCTGTTTGGCATTGTTGACGTTGACAGTGCTTTCGCTGGTAGACTGTAGAAAGATAGTTGCTTTGATGACTTTGCGTTTTTTAACTTGATGGACGAAATGCTTGCTGCTTTAGGTCTTCTTTCCTTGTTTTGAGAGATACTGGGGTGTAGGTTTTTCCTAGAAATCTTGCTTTGTTATTGCCTCCAAAGGATGCCCCAGGACTTTTTGGCTTTAGTGTTGGAGTTTTCCTTTTGTTTATCCGCCCGTCGAGATGTTTTGAGTAATCCGCTCTTCTTTTCTTTTGTAGGATCTTAGTTGACCTCATGTCTTCCCGAAATAACGTCGTAGCGACGCCTTCCCAGGTCCCTGTGGGTATGGCCGATTGGGTGGACTCCATGGTTCTCATGTGTGTCTCGCTGGTTGATTCTGAGTTTTGTTCTCAGCTTAGGCAGTTTCACAGCGTCTGTAGTAACTCTGGTGATGAGAAGAATTATGAGCTTGTTCCTCCTACCGCTGACGAGAGAGTCTATTTCTCGACTCGAGTTGTTGACAATCGCCCTTTCTTTTATGCTTACGATTTTTTCTTTGGTCAACTCGGAGTTACTCTTCCCTTTACTCCATTTGAAATCGACCTGTTATAGTCTTGTAATGTTCTTCTCAACTTCACCCCAACTCCTGGGGTTTTATTAAAATCTTCCAATTGTTGTGTAATAGTTTTGGTATTCCTGCTTCCCAATCTCTCTTTTTCTATTTGTTTGTCTTGACTAAGCCTGGTGTGGTGAAAAAGAAGTCAGCTTGGGTCTCCTTCCATTCTACCCAAGGAAAGAAAGTTTTTTCCATGTTTGACGAATCGTTTCGGGATTTTAAAAACTATTTCTTCAAGGTCCGAGCTGTTGAAGGATCTCGGCCCTTTTTCTTGGATGAAAATGATGAGCCCGCCTTTCCCCTAGAGTGGTAGAAGGATGTTAGGGTCTCTAGATACTCTTGGGACATGTTGGATGAGGCTGAGCGAGCCTTTGTGACTGTTTTAGAGGAGCGTTGGGGTCAGCCTCCCCATCTTGACACAAAGAAATTTCTAACCAACCCTTCTCTTCTTCAATCTGAACTGGGTATCTTGTGTTTCCTTTGCTGTTTCTCTTATGATGCTTGTAGCTGTATTTTCGACTTGTTTGATTTGTAGCTTGACTTCTATTTTATTTGCAGAGGCAATGAAGAACAATGAGTCTATGAAAGCTTTTAAAAGGGCACAGAAGGCGACTGCTGCCAGGAATGTTGCGGCCAGGGCTGCTGGGGAGGGGTCTTCTCAGCCTCGTGAGAAGCCAGCCGTACCGAGCTCTCTTGGGGTGAAGAAGACGATCCCGATACCTCGGGTCCGTTTGGTGGATCCCCCTTCTTCTTCTGCTGTTCCACCCATTGTTCCTCCAAGTAAAAAGCAAAAGACTTCCGAGCCCTTTGATCTCAATGCTCTTAACTTCAATGCTATTGAATTTATAGATCAACAGATTGGGCCATATGGTACCATTCCCATGGATGATGTGTCCATTCTTCATCATTTGGAGTTTATGGCTCAGAATCATGTGAGGATGGCCTATATGGCGGCTGCGATTCATCAAACTGCCCAGAACCTTCCTCTTCATGCTACTAAGGCATTTATGAAGGAGGCGAAACGGGAGTTCGACCGGATGAAGGGGTTGAAGGAGGAGCTCGAGATGAAGGTGGCCAAGTTGGAGAAGGACCTCGAGAATGAGAAGGCGAGCTCTGAGTCGCTGGCTGCTTCCTTGAGGTTGGCTGAGGATGCAGCCATGATGCACAAGGAAAGCTATGTGACATCCTATAGGGAGGGGAGGCGCTTGAGGGAAGAGCTGGACAACGCCCGGGAGGATTATGCCAACCTCCAGGTCATCTTGTTGGTAGCGTAACTGCTGCTTATGAGAACTTGAAAGAACAAGTCCGGATCATTGCTTCTGAGGCCGATCTTACCCTTTTCAGTTTGGATAATGTTGTCCGAGATGGCAAAATTGTCCCTGATGATGAGGGTGATGATGACGAAGTTGTTCCTCCCCTCGTGTCTTCCATCAAGGCGCCGACTTCTTTCGCTCCTCCTGCTGTGCCTGACTTGGATTGCCAGATCCTGAATCGGGAGGATGGGACTGTTGATGCGGTGCCGATTCAAGCTCGCCCTCCTTCCCCTGGTCTTGATGCCGCGAAGAAAGCTCCTGATGGTGCCGAGAAAACTTCTGATGCCTGTTGATTTGTAGTTGGCCCGGCTTGTGGGCGTTTTGTGGAAACTTTTTGTAACTTTTGTGTAGATGGCCCGATTTTTTGGCCTTTTGAACTCTTTATTTAGATGTTGACTCTTTTTAGTTGCCTTCCTAGCAACTTTTATTACTTTTAAAAACAGACAAGTAGCTTGCTACCCTTTGGGTAGTAAGTGTTGGTGGTCCTTCGAGGTCTTTAATATTTTATATAAAACCTGCTGATGTTGAACTCTCCCAATTTGAACTTCTTGAGTTTTTGACTCTTTGTAGCTGTAGGGGTCCAATTTGGTTTTCTTGCTTTGCGTGTGTTCTTTAGTGCCTTGTGACTGACTTCTTTGCGTTGGTCCCCTGATAGAATCCTTTTTGTAATCCTCTTTCTTGGACCTTCGTGAGGTCTCTTTCAGGGATTGCTTGGATTTTTGTAGTGGATTGACTTCGTTGGGTCGAATTCTTCTAAGTTATTTCGTAATCCTCTTTCTTGAACCCTTGTTAGGTCTCTTTTAGGGATTACTTTTATAACTTATCTTTTGTAGGAGGTCAACTTCTTTAGGTCGATCTCTTCTAAGTTATTTCGTAATCCTCTTTCTTGGACCCTTGTTAGGTCTCTTTCAGGGATTACTTTTATAACTTTTGTTGTAGGAGACCTACTTCGTTAGGTCTTTACATTATTCTGTGTTTATTTTTGCCGATTTGTAGAAAGTGGTTGGCATGTCGAGCTTGTCCTTTGGGTGAATCGCGTTTTCATCTTTATTGGACGATTTGTCTTTATCGTGGTCGTGCAGTGAAATTGTTTTTCACTTTTTGCCGACCTGTAGCTTTATAATCGGACGATGAATGCTTCAGAATAATGTGTCTTGAAATCTTTGTAGGATACCTAGGTAATATTTTATTCAAAGAAAAATGCAAATATATACATGTGGGATTTTTCTCATCCTCTTAAGTTGGGTCTGGGTCTCAACCTGGTGCCTCATTAAAAAACCTTTTCAGGAAAAAGAGCGCATCCACTGGTGAGATCCTTTGCCCTTTCTAACTGTAGTACCTTCTTAGGTTGCAGGCATGCTATGACCTTGGAAGCTCCCGTTCGTGGAGTTCGGATATTCTGTAGTAGCCCTTTCCGAGTACTTCTGTGACCCGGTATGGTCCTTTCCAATTGGCTGCCAATTTTCCCTCTCCAGATCTAGTTGTTCCTATGTCGTTTCGGATTAAGATGAGATCGTTTTCAGCAAAACTCCTTGGTACTACCCTTTGGTTATATCCGGAGGCCATTCGACGTTTTAGCGCTTCTTCCCTGATCCGAGCTCTTTCCTGGATCTTAGGTAGTAGGTCGAGTTCTTCCCTCTGAAGTTGGGGTTTGCTCCCTCATTATAATGGACTGCCCTGTGCGATCCTTCCTCAATTTCTACTGGAATCATTGCCTCCGTTCCGTATGTTAACCGAAATGGGGATTCCTTTGTGGTAGAATGTGGCGTCGTTCGATAGGCCCATAGGACTTGTGGAAGCTCCTCTGCCCAAGCTCCCTTTGCATCTTGTAGTCTTCGTTTTAACCCTGCTAATATGACTTTATTGGCGACTTCGGCCTGTCCGTTGGCTTGAGGGTGTTCGACAGAGGTAAACTGGTGCTTTATATTCAAGTCGAATACTAGTTTTCTGAAGCCGGCATCTGTGAATTGGGTGCCATTGTCTGTGGTTATTGAATATGGGACCCCGAATCTTGTGACAATGTTTCTGTATAAAAACTTTCGGCTTCTTTGGGCAGTGGCGTTGGCTAAGGGTTCTGCCTCGATCCACTTTGTGAAGTAATCTACCCCTACTATGAGGAATTTAACTTGCCCCGATCCCTGGGGAAAGGGGCTGAGAAGGTCGAGTCCCCACTTCGCAAAAGGCCAAGGTGCGGTTACACTGATGAGTTCTTCTGGTGGGGCAATGTGGAAGTTGGCATGCTTCTGACGTGGTGGACATGTCTTTACGAACTCTGTAGATTCTTTCTATAGAGTTGGCCAGTAAAACCCTGCCCGGAGTATCTTTTTGGCAAGAGCCCTAGCTCCGAGATGACTGCCGCAGATGCCGCTGTGTACCTCTTCTAGCACTTCCCTGGTGTGGGAGGTCGGCACGCACTTTACTAATGGCACCGATATCCCTCTTTTGTACAGGGTGTTGTTTATAATGGTGTAGTATTCTGCTTCCCTTTTTAGCTTCTTTGCTTCCTTTTGTTCTGCGGGGAGCATTTCTGACTTGAGGTAGTTGATTATGGGGATCATCCAGTCTTGGTCCTGGCCTGTTATGTTTAGGACTTTTTTTGTTTCCGAGATTGATGGGTTCTGTAGCATTTCCTGGATGAGGCTTCTATTATTGCCTCTTGGTTTGGTGCTAGCCAGCTTTGAGAGTGCGTCAGCTCGAGCATTTTGCTCGCGGGGTATGTGGCAGATCTTGTATTCCCCGAATTATTCGAGCTGTTGCTTGGTTTTATCCAGGTATCTTTTCATGATGGGATCTTTGGCTTGGTAGCTCCCTGCTATCTGTGATGTGACCACTTGCGAATCACTATAGATTATGAGTTTTCGCGCTCCCACTTCTTCAGCCAGTTTCAAGCCAGCTAGCAACGCTTCGTATTCCGCCTGGTTATTTGAAGCCGAAAATCCAAACTTGAGGGAAAGCTCAACTTGAGCTCCCTGGTTGCTTTCTATTATCACTCCTGCGCCACTTCCTGTTTTGTTTGAAGATCCATCCACATACAAATTCCACTCTATGGGGGCCTCTAGGGCATCTGTGAACTCGGCGATAAAATCGGCTAGGTATTGTGATTTGATGGCGGTCCGAGCTTCATATTGGAGGTCGAATTCTGACAGCTCGACTGCCCATTGTAGAATTCTACCAGCTAAATCTGTTTTCTGTAGTATTCCTTTTAAGGGCTGATTAGTTCGAACTTTGATGGTGTGGGCCTGGAAGTAGGGGCGGAGTCGCCGAGATGTTAAGACGAGAGTGTACGCAAATTTTTCTATTTTCTGATAGTTCAGCTCGGATCCCTGTAGTGCTTTGCTAATGAAGTAGATGGGTTGTTGCCCATTTTCGCTTTCTCGGATCAATGCTGATGCTACTGCCTTTTCTCCTACTGTAAGATATAGTATGAGTGGTTCTCCTTCTTGAGGTCGGGATAGGATAGGTGGCTGTCCTAAGAACTTCTTAAAGTCTTGGAACGCTTGTTCGCACTCTGTCGTCCATTCGAACTGTTTTCCTTTTCTTAAAGTTGCATAGAAGGGGAGAGATCTTATTGTAACTCCTGCTAAGAATCGGGATAGGGCGGCCAACCTCCCGTTGAGTTGCTGTACTTTCTTCATGCAGGTTGGGCTCTTCATGTTTAATATGGCCTGGCATTTATCTGGGTTTGCTTCAATTCCCCGTTGTGTGAGCATGAAGCCTAAGAATTTTCCTGCTTCTACCGCGAAGGTGCATTTAGCTGGATTGAGTCGCATACCATGTTTCCTGATGGTGTCGAACACTTGGGCTAGGTCGGTCAACAGTGTCTATTCGCTTTTCGTTTTAATTAGCATGTCGTCCACATAAACTTCCATGATTTTTCCGATGTGCTCCGAGAAGACTTTATTCATCAATCTTTGATAAGTGGCTCCTGCGTTCTTAAGGCCGAAAGGCATTACAATGTAGCAGTAGTTTGCCTTTGTCGTTAAGAACGAAGTCTTTTCCTGGTCCGGTGGGTACATGGGGATTTGGTTGTATCCCGAATACGCATCCATAAACGAGAGATATTTATACCCAGAGGAAGCGTCTACCAGGGCGTCGATACTCGGGAGTGGGTATGGATCTTTTAGGCAAGCTTTGTTGAGATCTGTATAATCGGTGCACATTCGCCACTTCCCGTTCGCCACTTCCTTTCTTCACCAAGACAACGTTGGCTAGCCATAGTGGGTATTTGACTTCTCTTATAAATCCAGCTTCCAATAGTGCCTGCAGCCTGCACTCCACAGCCTGGGATCGCTCTGGCCCGAGCTTTCTTCGTCTCTGTTGTACTGGTCGAGATCCTGGATAGACTGCCAACTTGTGACACATTAGCTTAGGGTCTATACCTGGCATGTCTGCGGCTTTCCATGCAAACAGGTCGGCATTATCTCGCAAAAATTGTATTAGCAGTTCTTTTAGATCTCCTTTGAGGATTGTGCC
>NC_029786.2:45066018-45068671 GCF_000816755.2 Arachis ipaensis
TCCACTTTGAGTGCAGGGAGGTCAGAATCCAACAGCATCAGCAGTCCTTTTTCAGCCTGAATCAGATTTTTGCTCAACTCCTTCAATTTCAGCCAGAAAAATACCTGAAATTACAGAAAAATACACAACTCATAGTAAAGTCCAGAAATATGAATTTTTCCTTAAAACTAATAAAAATAGACTAAAAACTAACTAGAACATACTCAAAACTATATGAAATTAACCCCAAAAAGCGTATAAAATATCCGCTCATCATCGTCCACATAAACTTCCATGATTTTCCTGATGTGCTCCGAGAAGACTTTATTCATCAATCTTTGATAAGTGGCTCCTGCGTTCTTAAGGCCGAAAGGCATTACAATGTAGCAGTAGTTTGCCTTTGTCGTTAAGAACGAAGTCTTTTCCTGGTCCGGTGGGTACATGGGGATTTGGTTGTATCCCGAATACGCATCCATAAACGAGAGATATTTATACCCAGAGGAAGCGTCTACCAGGGCGTCGATACTCGGGAGTGGGTACGGATCTTTTGGGCAAGCTTTGTTGAGATTTGTATAATCGGTACACATTCGCCACTTCCCGTTTGATTTCTTCACCAAGACAACGTTGGCTAGCCATAGTGGGTATTTGACTTCTCTTATAAATCCAGCTTCCAATAGTGCCTGCACTTGCTCTTCCACAGCCTGGGATCGCTCTGGCCCGAGCTTTCTTTGTCTCTGTTGTACTGGTCGAGATCCTGGATAGACTGCCAACTTGTGACACATTAGTTTAAGGTCTATACCTGGCATGTCTGCGGCTTTCCATGCAAACAGGTCGGAATTATCTCGCAAAAATTGTATTAGCAGTTCTTTTAGATCTCCTTTGAGGATTGTGCCGATATTAGTTATTTTTTCCGAGGTGTCTCCGATCTGAATTTTTTCTATCTCGCCCTCTGGTTGGGGACGGAACTCCTTTCGTCGTTGAATTCCGCCCAGCTCAATTGTGTGGAACTCTTCTCCTTTGCCTCTGAGGTTGAGGTTCTCGTTGTAACAGCGACGCGCCATCCTCTGGTCTGCTTTTATTGTAGCTATTCCTTTTGGAGTTGGGAATTTCATGCACAGGTATGGGGTCGAGACTATTGCACCGAGTTGGTTGAGCGTGGTCCGACCTATGAGAGCGTTGTAGGCTAAGCTTAAGTTGACTACGATGTAGTCTATTTTGAGAGTTCTTGATTGGTCTCCTTTTCTAAAGGTTGTATGCAGTGGTATGTATCCTAGTGGTCGAACCGGAGTGTCTCCTAACCCGAACAAACTGTTTGGATATGCTTTAAGTTCTTTTTCTTCTAGGCCAAGCTTATCGAAGGCTGTTTTGAATAAGATGTCGGCAGAACTCCCTTGGTCTATTAATGTCCAGTGTAGGTTGGTGTTTGCCAAGATGATGGTGATAACCATGGGATCATCGTGTCCGGTAATGATACCGGTTGCATCCTCCTTAGTAAATGTTATCGCTGGGATGCTGAGTGCTTCTTCCTCTCCTTCGACATGGTATATCTCTTTGAGGTATCTCTTACGAGAGGATTTGGAGATTCCTCCTACTGCGAAACCGCCATGTATCATATGGACGTGTCTTTCTGGCGTCCGAGGTGATCGTTCTGTTCGTTCGGTATCATCATCCCTTCGTCTCTTTCTTTGCTCATCATCTCAGGTGGCTAGGAATCGATCTAGTTTTCCTTCCCTTACCAATTTTTCTATGATGTTTTTTAAATCGAAGCATTCGTTAGTGGAGTGTCCTCGGACCCGATGATATTTACAATACTCTTTTCGGTTTCCTCCTCCCTTTTTGCCTTTAAGTGGCCGA
This sequence comes from Arachis ipaensis, assembly GCF_000816755.2. Classification (NCBI taxonomy): domain Eukaryota; kingdom Viridiplantae; phylum Streptophyta; class Magnoliopsida; order Fabales; family Fabaceae; genus Arachis; species Arachis ipaensis. The sequence continues at coordinate 45,067,852 of NC_029786.2, forward strand.
GCTGGGGGGATTTTTTTCATGTGGCAGACTTCTTTATATATTTCGACCAGTGATGCCCTAAGAGGAGTGTAGTTATGGTACTTCTTAATTTTCTCTCCTTGTCTGTCGTCTTTCCTTTTGGATTCTTTGTCTCTGTCACGATAGGAAGCTCCCGATTTTGAGGACTCTCCTAGACGAGCATTTTCTTCCATATTGATATATTTTCCTGCTCTCTCCTGAACTTCGTCGAGGGTAGTCGGGTACTTTTTTGATATAGATTGGCTGAAAGGTCCCTCTCATAGGCCGTTGATGAGTCCCATGATTGCGGCTTCCGTGGGTAAACTTTGTATGTCCATGCATGTTTTGTTGAATCTTTCCATGTAGTTGCGAAGGCTCTCCCGATCTCCTTGTTTGATTCCTAATAAACTGGGGGCGTGCTTAGCTTTATCCTTTTGAATGGAAAATCTGGCTAAGAATTTCTTAGCTAAGTCGTCGAAACTTGAGATGGATTTTGGTGGTAAGTTGTCGAACCACCGCATAGCTGTCTTTGTCAGAGTTGTTGGGAAGGCTTTACAGCGAACAGTGTCTGGGGCGTCGGTAAGATACATTCTGCTTCTGAAGTTACTGAGATGGTGGTTCGGATCCGTGGTGCCGTCATATAGAGCCATATCCGGGAGTTTGAAGTCTTTTTGAATTTTGGTTTTCATGATTTCCCTAGTGAAGGGGTCTTGCTCTTTGTGTGAATTCTCCTCGAGATTAGCGCGAGGGGCTTTTGATTTGAGATCGGCTTCCAATTGCTGCAGTTTTTCTTCCAACTCCCGACGTCGCCGCATCCCGCATC
>NC_029786.2:45068728-45073031 GCF_000816755.2 Arachis ipaensis
GTTGGTGGGTTTCTTTTTCCAGCTATTTTAGGCGATCTAGGAGTGCTTCTATGGCCCCTGAATTTGGTGAGTCTTTTTCTTGGTTGGTCTCCGGAGTGTCTTGTAGCGTGACGTTCGCGTTTTTGTGCGGTGTTTGATCCTCCAGACCTGAATCGTCATGGTTGTCCGCCATGGTGATGGGATGACTTTCAGGTTCCCCGGCAACGGCGCCAATGTTCCGAGGGTTACCTGAAACTGGAGGTCGATCTCGGACGAGATCTTCTGCACTGGTCGGAGCTGTTGTGTCCGACTTGTGGGACTGACTGCACTGCTGATCCTTGGTCACCGGAGGGTGGGGGGTACTTGCAAGAGACTCCGATGCTTAAGTTAGCATGGGTATTAAACAGGTTTTATGTAGAATCAGAGTATGAGTTATACCTGGGTGCTCCAGTGTATTTATAGTAGTTGTAGAGTGACCTTTCTAGATAAGATAAGTTAGTTATCTTATCTTATCTTTATCTTTGAGTTGAGGTCAGCTTATCTTCAAGGGAACCGCCCTTATCTCTTATAGGCTTGGACGGCCTTTGGACTTGGGTCGTGTTCCTCTACTTGGGCCCTTTATGGGCTTTCCTGTCAACTTGGCCGAGTTCTTTTAAGAAGAAGTCGGTCCACTTGACCTGAAGAGGTCGGTCCCTTTGTCGTCGATCATCCCAGGTCGGATAGCTCGACCCAGGGTATGAACACTCCTCTTGAATTTGATGGCATTGATCGGTGTAATGCGTGCTGCTAGAGCACAAACCACAAATTCTAGGAGGGCCTTCAAGTTGAGCAACTTGAGGTGGGGCTTGGATGGCTTGGATGGAGTAGTATTCCTTTTGATCTTTTTGTATTTGTGTGAGGATAGTAGTCATGTCCCCAAGCGCCTTGGTTAAGCTTGCTTCGGAAGGGGATGGTTCTACCACACCCTTGAGAGGATTACTTCTCACCCTTACATGTTGTGTAGCCTCGGCAATATCATTTATCAATTTCCAAGCTTCTCCTTCCGTCTTGTTCTTTGAAAGGGAACCGCCACTAGAAGCGGTGAGCAATCTTCTATCTTTCGCACAAAGACCTCTGGTGAAGTAACTAATGAGCAAGTGAGTGTTCAATCCATGGTGTGGACAAGATTCCAATAGCCTCTTGAATCGAGTCCAATACTGATACAAACTCTCTTGGTCTCTTTGCATTATACCCGAAATATCCTTCCGGATGTAGTCGGTCTTCTCCAGTGGGAAGAATTTATCTAGAAACTCTCTTCTCAAGAAATTCCAATTGGTCACAATCTCATCCGGTTGTGAATAAAACCACGTCTTTGCTTGCCCTTCAAGAGAGAAAGGGAAGGAAAAAACCATAATAGCCAACTCATTTTCTCCATGCCTTCGAGCCGTAGAACAAGCAACTTGAAAATCTCTTAGATGTCAGATGGGGTCTTGACCCGGCAACCCATGATACTTAGGAAGTAGATTTATCAAGCTACTCTTCAACTCAAAGTTCGGATCAAGGTTAGGATACCTTGCTTGCAATGGTTGGAGTATGATATCTGGAGCTCCTTGCTTGTGCAAAGTGATCCATCGTGGCTCCGCCATGTATGGCTCACCTGTAGGATGCAAAGATATATTAGTAATGCCAATAGAGGAATAGGAAGTAGCGGACTCCAAGTCACTCTCGATACCGTCTAGTGATTCGGTATGTTCCTCAAGAGAGGCCGAAGTACTAGCCATATAATCCAACCGCCGTCTAGCTTGCAGAGTGTGTAACAAGATTCTTTTAATCTCAGGATCAAACTCGGCAAAGATAGAATTCGGTTGAGACCGAGTCATCAAACTTAGGAGTCATAACACGAATACAAAAGAAATCTAAACTATAGCTAAGTATTAAAAGAAAGTAAACTATCTACAATATTCACATATTCACATAACTAATATCAAGGCATATGTTGCAACCATTCCCCGGCAACGGCGCAAAAATTTGATACACCTCAAGAGACTATGATGGTATAGAATTTCTCAATAAAATCCCGTTGCAAGTATAGCTCTTCCCAACAACAATCCTCGAGTATCAAATTTTGAAGGAATTTGGTTGTCACAAGTTCAACCCCAATAAAAGTAACTGAAGTATTCAAACCTCGGGTCGTCTCACAAAGAATGGCCAAACATGTGCTTCAACATTGGTTAGAAATCCGGGGTTGCAAGTCATGAGCAAGAAATTAAACTAGAAATCTTAACAAGCAAGTAATCTTGAAATGCAAGAAACTAAATCAATTGACTAAAGCAAGATGTAATTAATCCCAAACTAGTAAAATAACATCCAATGTAATTCTATTCTAAACTAAATAAGTAACTATAACTAAGACAAGCAATCAAGATTTTTGGGTTTTCAAATATGAATGGTAAAAGCAACTCTTGGCTAGGCATGGGAATTGGGGTCACTATCCCTGTCTAATAACCATATCTTGACAATTACGAGGAACCAAACTCATTAAGTTTACTTCTATACTTGAAGTATGTTAAATGGTTTGGTCAACATCAATCCATAAGGTCCAATCTAACTACTAATTAACTTGGTAGTAGGCTAGTGTCAATGGCTATCAAATTGACCACTAGGGGTTCCCAAATCATCAAATCCATTAGACTTAATGACTCAAGCTTACCCAATTTCCTTAGCCTAAGCCAAGAGTAAAGAGAACTACTCCATAATCAAAGGAAATATTTCATCAATCACATGGTAAGCATTAATAAAATATCTATATAAATTGTAATTAAATTGGAATTAAAAAGTACCCACTAACAATTATCAACATACAATCACTCAAACAACACAATTAATCAAGGAAATCATCAATGCAACAATAACAAATCAAGATCTACAAAATTCATGAAATAAGTATAAAATGACAAACAACAAGGGAACATAAAACTAACATAAGATCTAAACAAAATTATACTAGAGAATTCAAATTAAACAATTAAAACTAGTAATTAACAAGATCCAATTCAGAATTCAACAAGGAAAGATCAAATGAAAGCTAGATCTAGAGAGGAACAAGGATTTCTCTCTCTAGAAGAACAAAGAACCAAAAACTAACTAAAATTATGTCTAAGTGTAAAATGAATGATCCCCCTTTCCCCCTAGCATCCTTGGGTTTTTTCCATACAGAAACAGCTTGAAATTGGGCCTGATGAGCCTCAAAAATCACCAGGCACGATTTCCTTTAATAAGGTCGCGTGCAGCTTTCCGCGCGTGCGCATCATGCGTGCGTGCGCGCCGATTGCTTTTGTGATCCACGCGTGTGTGCCATGTGCGCGTGCGTGTCGGTGGGAATTCTCTGATCCGCGCAGATGCGTCCATCCTTGCGCGCCGCTTCCAACTATCCTCATCCACGCGTGCACGTGAAGTGCGCGTGCGCGTCGGTGCTGAAGTTCCCAAAATCCAAATCTTCATGTTCCTTCCTTTTGTGCATGCTTTCTTTCTCTATTCTAAGCCATCCTTGCCCTATAAATCCTGAAATCACTCAACAAATACATCACGGCATCGAATGGTAATAGAAGAGGATCAAAATATAGCAATTTTAAGGCAAAAGAAGCATGTTTTTCATCATGAAGCAATATTAGGAAGAGAACACAAAATCATACATTTCTTGTGGATAAGTGTGAGAAATATTCACAAAAACCCCCAAATTATGCGCTATATAAACCACAAAATCGGGGTTTATCACTCTTTCTTGTTGTCACAATTTCAGGGGCATCAGTCACATGTTTAGGGGCATCAGTCATGTGTTCACTTTCTTTAACAACATTATTTTCATTCTGGTGCACGAAATTGTGAACTCTGGTAATGGCTCCAAAAACTTGGTGCTCTAATCTCAAATTCATAATTTGTCACAACTTCGATACAACTGACCAGCAAGTGCACTGGGTCGTCCAAGTAATAAACCTTACGTGAGTAAGGGTCGATCCCACGGAGATTGTTGGTATGAAGCAAGCTATGGTCACCTTGTAAATCTCAGTCAGGCGGATATAAAATAGTTATGGAGTTTTTGAAATTAAATAATAAAAGAAGGATAGAAACACTTATGTAATTCATTGGTGAGAGTTTCAGATAAGCGTGTAGAGATGCTTTCGTTCTTCTGAATCTCTGCTTTCCCACTGCCTTCATCCAGTCAGTCTTACTCCTTTCCATGACTGGCTTTATGCAAGGGCATCATCGTTGTCAATGGTTACATCCCATCCTCTTGTGAAAATGGTCCAAATGCTCTGTCACAGCACGGCTAATCATCTGAGGTTCT
>NC_029786.2:45073048-45077826 GCF_000816755.2 Arachis ipaensis
CACCTTAATCTATGGAGTGCAGAAACTCTAACGTTAAAAATATATAACGGAAAGGTCCAGGCATGGTCGAATGGCTAGCCCCCAAAACGTGATCTAAGATAGCATACAATTGATCAAAGATGTCTAATACAATAGTAAAAAGTCCTATTTATACTGAACTAGTTACTAGGGTTTACAGAAGTAAGTAATTAATGCATAAATCCACTTCCGGGGCCCACTTGGTGTGTGCTTGGGATGAGCTTGAATGTTCCACGTGTAGAGGCTCTTTCTGGAGTTGAACGCCAGCTTTTATGCCAGTTTGGGCATTGAACTCCACTTTGCAACTTGTTTCTGGCGCTGGACGCCAGAATTGGGCAGAGAGCTGGCGTTGAACGCCAGTTTGCATCATCTAAACTTGGGCAAAGTATGGACTATTATATATTGCTGGAAAGCCCTAGATGTCTTCTTTCTAACGCAATTGGAAGCGCACCATTTTGAGTTCTGTAGCTCCAGAAAATCCATTTTGAGTGCAGGGAGGTCAGAATCCAACAGCATCAGCAGTCCTTCTTCAACCTCTGAATCTGATTTAACCTTTTCAGATTGTGACTCAGCTTTGCTAAAGTCCCCAATTAGAGGTGCCCAGGGTTCTTAAGCACACTCTTCTTTTTTGCTTTGGACCTTGACTTTAACCGCTCAGTCTCAAGTTTTCACTTGACACTTACACACCACAAGCATATGGTTAGGGACAGCTTGGTTTAGCCGCTTAGACCAGGATTTTATTCCTTTAGGCCCTCCTATCCACTGATGCTCAAAGCCTTGGGATTCTTTTTATTTGCCCTTGCCTTTTGGTTTTAAGGGTTATTGGCTTTTTGCTCTTGCCTCTTGGTTTTAAGAGCTTTTGGCTTTTTCTACTTGCTTTTTCTTTTTTTTTCTTTTGCCTTTTTTTTTCTGCAAGCTTTGTTCTTTGCTGCTTTTTCTTGCTTCAAGAATTATTTTTATGATTTTTCAGATTATCAGATAACATGTCTCCTTGTCATCATTCTTTCAAGAGCCAACATATTTAACATTCATAAACAACAACTTCAAAAGACATATGCACTGTTCAAGCATACATTCAGAAAACAAGAAGCATTGTCACCACATCAATATAATTAAACTAAGTTCAAGGATAAATTCGAAACTCATGTACTTCTTGTTCTTTTGAATTAAAACAGTTTTCATTTAAGAGTGGTGATGGATTCATAGGACATTCACAACTTTAAGACATAGTTACTAACTACTAATGATTATGTAATGAAGACACAAACATATATAAGCACTTAACATAGAAAATGAAAAACAGTGAATGTAAGAACAAGGAATGAGTCCACCTTAGTGATGGTGGCGTTTCCTTCTTGAGGAACCAATGATGTCTTTGAGCTCTTCTATGTCTCTTCCTTGTCTTTGTTGCTCCTCCCTCATTGCTTTTTGATCTTCTCTTATTTCATGAAGGATGATGGAGTGCTCTTGATGTTCCACCCTTAGTTGTCCCATGTTGGAACTTAATTCTCCTAGGGAGGTGTTGATTTGCTCCCAATAGTTTTGTGGAGGAAAATGCATTTGAGGCATTTCCGGGATTTCATGGTGATGAGCTTCCTGCGCCTCTTGAGCTCCATGAATGGGCTCTCTTGCTTGGTCCATCTTTTTCTTAGTGACGGGCTTCTCTTCCTCAATGTGAATGTCTCCTTCTATGAAAGCTCCAGCTGAGTAACATAGATGGCAAATAAGATGAGGAAAAGCTAGCCTTGCCCTAGGGGAGGGCTTTTTGGCTATTTTGTAGAGTTCAAGGGAGATGACTTCATGAACTTCTACTTCCTCTCTAATCATGATGCTATGGATCATGATGGCCCGATCCACAGTAACTTCAGATCGGTTGCTAGTGGGGATGATGGAGCGTTGGATGAACTCCAACCATCCTCTAGCCACAGGCTTGAGGTCCAGTCTTCTTAATTGAACCGGCTTGCCTTTGGAGTCAATCTTCCATTGAGCTCCTTCCACACATATGTCCATGAGGACTTGGTCCAACCTTTGATTAAAGTTGACCCTTCTAGTGTAGGGGCGCTCATCTCCTTGCATCATAGGCAAGTTAAACGCCAACCTCACATTCTCCGGACTAAAATCTAAGTATTTCCCCTGAACCATTGTAACATAATTCTTTGGATTTGGGTTCTTACTTTGATCATTGTTCCTAGTGATCCATGCATTGGCATAGAACTCTTGAACCATTAGGATGCCGACTTGTTGAATGGGGTTTGTTAGAACTTCCCAACCTCTTCTTTGGATTTCATGTCGGATCTCCGGATACTCATTTCTCTTGAGTTTGAAAGGGACCTCAGGGATCACCTTCTTCTTGGCCACAACATCATAGAAGTGGTCTTGATGAGCTTTGGAGATGAACCTTTCCATCTCCCATGACTCGGAAGTGGAAGTTTTTGTCTTCCCTTTCCCTTTTCTAGAGGATTCTCCGGTCTTGGGTGCCATCAATGGTAATGAAAAAACAAAAAGCTTATGCTTTTACCACACCAAACTTAGAATTTTGCTCGCCCTCGAGCAAGAGAAGAAAGAATAGATGAAGAAGAAGAAGAAAATATGGAGGAGAGGGGGGAGGTGTGTTTCGGCCAAGAAGAGAAGAGAGGATTGTGTTGTGTGAAAGTGAGGAAGAATGGAGGGGTATATATAGGGAAGGGAGGCGGGTAAGTTCGGCCATTTAGGGTGGGTTTGGGTGGGAAATTGATTATGAATTTTGAAGGTAGGTGGAGTTTATGAGGTAGGTTTATGGGGAAGAGTGGATGGATGTGAGTGGTGAAGAGGTGATGGGGAAGAGAGATTGAGGTGATTGGTGAAGGGTTTTGGGGAAGAGTGTTTATGGGATTGTGTGAAAGAGGGGTGAGAAGAAGTGAGTGGAGGTAGGTGGGGATCCTGTGGGGTCCATAGATCCTGAGGTGATCCTGTGGGGTCCACAGATCCTGTGGTGTTCAAGGATTTACAACCTTGCACCAAATTAGGCATGTAAAATGCCTTTGCACACAACTCTAGGCGTTCAGCGCCAGATTGGTGCTTGTTCTGGGCGTTGAACGCCCATTTGTTGCCCATTTCTGGCGTTGAACGCCAGAACCATGCTTGTTCTGGGCATTCAGCGCCAGCTCTTCTCCAGGGTACATTTCTGGCATTCAAACGCCCAGATTCTGCCCATTTCTAGCGTTCAGCGCCAGAACCATGCTCTGTTCTAGCGTTGAACGCCCAAAACATGCTTCTTACTGGCGTTTAAACGCCAGTAAGGTCTTCCTACAGGGTGTGATTTTTCTTCTGCTGTTTTTGATTCCGTTTTCAATTTTTATATTTATTTTGTGACTCCACATGATCATGAACCTAATAAAATATGAAAAACAATGAAAATTAGATAAATAAACATTGGGTTACCTCCTAACAAGCGCTTCTTTCATGTCAATAGCTTGACAGTGGGCTCTCATGGAGCTTCATAGATGTGCAGAGCTTTGTTAGGACATCCCAACACCAAACTTAGAGTTTGGATATGGGGGTTTGACACCAAACTTTGAGTTTGGTTGTGGCCTCCCAACACCAAACTTAGAGTTTGACTGTGGGGGCTTTGTGTGACTCTCCTTTGAGAGGAGCTTTTTATGGTTCCTCTCCATGGATGCAGAGAGAGATCCTTGAGTTGTAAACACAAGGTTGTCCTCATTTATTTGAAGGATCAATTCTCCTCTGTCCACATCAATCACAGCTCTTGCTGTGGCTAGGAAGGGTCTTCCAAGGATGATGAATTCATCCTCATCCTTCCCAGTATCTAGGACTATGAAATCAGCAGGGATGTAAAGGCCTTCAACCTTTACTAACACGTCCTCTACTTGTCCATAAGCCTGTTTTCTTGAATTGTCTGCCATCTCTAACGAGATTTTAGTGGCTTGCACCCCAAATATTCCTAGTTTCTCTATTATAGAGAGGGGCATGAGGTTTATCCCTGAACCAAGGTCACACCGAGCCTTAAAGATCATGGTGCCTATGGTACAAGGTATTAAAGACTTTCCAGGATCCTGTTTCTTCTGAGGCAATGTCAGTTGATCCAGATCACTTAGTTCATTGGTGAACAAGGGAGGTTCAGCTTCATGATTGCACCAAGAAACTTGGCAGCTTGCTCTTCAGTAACATCCTCATTCTCTTCAGAAGAGGAATACTCATCAGAGCTCATGAATGGCATAAGGAGGTTCAATGGAATCTCTATGGTCTCTAGATGAGTCTCAGATTCCTTTGGTTCCTCAGAGGGAAGCTCCTTATTGATAACTGGGCGTCCCAGGAAGTCTTCCTCCTTGGGATTCACGTCCTCTCCTTCCCTTACAGGTTCGGCCATGGTGATTAATTCAATGGCCTTGCACTCTCCTTTTGGATTTTCTTCTGTATTGCTTGGGAGAGTACTAGGAGGGATTTCAGTGATCCTTTTACTCAGCTGGCCCACTTGTGCTTCCAAATTTCTAATGGAAGACCTTGTTTCATTCATGAAACTCACAATGGCCTTAGATAGATCAGAGACTAAATTTGCTAAATTAGAAGCATTTTGTTAAGAGTTCTCTGTCTGTTGCTGAGTTGATGATGGAAAAGGCTTGCTATTGCTAAACCTATTCTGACCAGCTTATCCCAAGAGTTCAGGCTGTCTTTGGGTTGAAAGTCCAACCACACTCTAGCTCTGTCTCTTATAGCAAAAGGGAAAAGCATGAGCCTGTAGACTTCAGGATCTACTCCATTAG
>NC_029786.2:45077851-45089382 GCF_000816755.2 Arachis ipaensis
TTCGAAAATAGTTTTTGAAGAAGGTTAGTAATTTTCGAAAATTGAAATCAAAAATTAAAATAATTAGTTAATTAAAAAGAATTTTTGAAAAAGAGGGAAGATATTTTCGAAAATTAGAGAGAGTGAGTTAGTTAGGTAGTTTTGAAAAAGATAAGAAACAAACAAAAAGTTAGTTAGTTAGTTGAAACAATTTTGAAAATCAATTTTGAAAAGATAAGAAGATAAGAAGTTAGAAAAGATATTTTAAAATCAAATTTTTTTTTGAAAAAGATAAGATAAAAAGATATTTTTGAAAAGATATGATTGAAATTAGTTTTGAAAAAGATTTGATTTTTAAAATCACAATTAATGACTTGATTCACAAGAAATCACAAGATATGATTCTAGAACTCAAAGTTTGAATCTTTCTTAACAGGCAAGTAACAAACTTGAAATTTTTGAATCAAAACATTAATTGTTATTGTTATTTTCGAAAATTTGATATAAAAAAAATAAGAAAAATATTTTTGAAAAATATTTTTAGAATTTTCGAAAATAACTAAGAAAAATGGAAAAGATTTGATTTTTGAAAAAGATTTTGAAAAAGATAAGATTTTTAAATTGAAAATTTGATTTGACTCATAAAAACAACTAGATTTTAAAAATTTTTGAAAAAGTCAAATCTAATTTTTGAAATTTTAAGAGAGAGAAAAAAAAGAAAAGATATTTTTTTTTATTTTTGAATTTTTATGATGACAGAGAAAAACATGCAAAATGATGCAATGCATGAGAATTTTGGATCAAAGTATGTGATGAATGCAAGAACACTATGAATATCAAGATGAACACCAAGAACACTTTGAATGTCAAGATGAACATCAAGAACTTATTTTTTTGAAAATTTTTATATGCAAAGAAAACATGCAAGACACCAAACTTAGAAATCTTTCATGTTTAGACTCTATGGATGCAAAAATGCACAAAAACAAGAAAAGATGCAAAATAAGAAAACATCAAGATCAAACAAGAAGACTTACCAAGAACAACTTGAAGATCATGAAGAACACCATGAATGCATGAATTTTTCGAAAAATGCAAGATGAATATGCAATTGACACCAAACTTTCAACTTGACTCAAGACTCAAACAAGAAACATGAAATATTTTTGATTTTTTATGATTTTATGATTTTTTTGTATTTTCTTTTAATTTTTTCGAAAATCATTTTGAAAAAAGAAAAATAAGGATTCCAAAATTTTTAATATGAATTCCAGGAATCTTATGCTCTTTAGTCTAAAGCTCCAATCAAAGGGTCAGGCAAGGCTTAATAGCCAGCCAAGCTTTAGTATGTAACTCAGACATGACATGCCTGACATTTCCTACAGCCAGCCAGGCTTCAACATGCTTCATGAAACACTAGAATTCATTCTTAAAAATTCTGAAGAAAAAATATATTTTTATTTAAAATTTTTTTTTTCGAAAACAGATGAGAATTTTTTGAAAGATTTTTGAAAATTTTTTTTTCTTTTGAAAAGAAAATAAAAAGAAAATTACCTAATCTGAGCAACAGGATGAACCGTCAGTTGTCCAAACTCGAACAATCCCCGGCAACGGCGCCAAAAACTTGGTACACGAAATTGTGAACTCTGGTAATGGCTCCAAAAACTTGGTGCTCTAATCTCAAATTCATAATTTGTCACAACTTCGATACAACTGACCAGCAAGTGCACTGGGTCGTCCAAGTAATAAACCTTACGTGAGTAAGGGTCGATCCCATGGAGATTGTTGGTATGAAGCAAGCTATGGTCACCTTGTAAATCTCAGTCAGGCGGATATAAAATAGTTATGGAGTTTTCGAAATTAAATAATAAAAGAAGGATAGAAACACTTATGTAATTCATTGGTGAGAGTTTCAGATAAGCGTGTAAAGATGCTTTCGTTCCTCTGAATCTCTGCTTTCCCACTGCCTTCATCCAGTCAGTCTTACTCCTTTCCATGGCTGGCTTTATGCAAGGGCATCACCGTTGTCAATGGTTACATCCCATCCTCTTGTGAAAATGGTCCAAATGATCTGTCACAGCACGGCTAATCATCTAAGGTTCTCGATCATGCTGGAATAGGATTCACTCTCCTTTTGCGTCTGTCACTATGCCCAGTACTCGCGAGTTTGAAGCTCGTCACAGTCATTCAATCCCAGAATCCTACTCGGAATACCACAGACAAGGTTTAGACTTTCCGGATTCTCATGAATGCCGCCATCAATCTAGCTTACACCACGAAGATTCTGATTAAGAGATCTAAGAGATAATCATTCAATCGAAGCTGAAAGGTCCAGGCATGGCCGAATGGCCAGCCCCCAAAACGTGATCTAAGATAGCATACAACTGATCAAAGATGTCTAATACAATAGTAAAAAGTCCTATTTATACTAAACTAGTTACTAGGGTTTACAGAAGTAAGTAATTGATGCATAAATCCACATCCGGGGCCCACTTGGTGTGTGCTTGGGCTGAGCTTAAATGTTCCACGTGCAGAGGCTCTTTCTGGAGTTGAACGCCAACTTTTGTGCCAGTTCGGGCGTTGAACTCCACTTTGCAACTTGTTTCTGGCGCTGGACGCCAGAATTGGGCAGAGAGCTGGCGTTGAACGCCAGTTTGCGTCGTCTAAACTTGGGCAAAGTATGGACTATTATATATTGCTGGAAAGCCCTGGATATCTACTTTCCAACGCAATTGGAAGCGCGCCATTTTGAGTTCTTTAGCTCCAGAAAATCCATTTTAAGTGCAGGGAGGTCAGAATCCAACAGCATCAGTAGTCCTTCTTCAACCTCTGAATCTGATTTTTGCTCAAGTCCCTCAATTTCAGCCAGAAAATATCTGAAATCACAGAAAAACACACAAACTCATAGTAAAGTCTAGAAATATGAATTTAACATAAAAACTAATGAAAACATCCCTAAAAGTAACTAGATTCTACTAAAAACATACTAAAAACAATGCCAAAAAGTGTATAAATTATCCGCTCATCACATTCTCATTATCATAATCTTCCAATTGTACCCGTATTTGACCCATTTTCACATCATTACCCTCCCCATAAAAATCGACCTTGTCCATAAGGTTGAAGGTTGGAAAGGGATTCCTGATATATGAAGCATCCTCCTAAGTAGCTTCTGAACTATGAGTATTTTGCCATTGGATCAAGAGTTGAGGAATAGATTCCTGACCCTTTATTATAGTGCGTTTTGCTAATACCTCTTGAGGATGCAAAATTGGACCAGCTTCAAAAGTTTCTTGAGGAAATGGCAGATATCGACTATTTAAATCATCATCAAACTTCTTAAGGACCGAAACATGAAAAACAGGATGAATCCGCGAATGCTCAGGTAATTCCAGCTTATAGGCAACGTGTCCCATCTTTTCAAGCACCGTAAAGGGACCAAAATATCGGAGGCCTAATTTCTGGTTCTTTCTCAATCTAGCTGAGTGTTGTCAATATGGTTGCAGCTTAACCAACACTTTCTCTCCGTGCTCAAAATTAACATTTCGACGTCTTTTATTTGCCTGAGACTTCATGTAAGCCTGTGATTTCTGCAATGAAGTCTTAAGTCTATCCAAAAGTGAGTCTCTTTCAGACAATAATTGTTGCAACTGTGGAGGATCAATAGGTGAGCGTTCATACCGAGCAACTCCCGGTGGTTCACGACCATACAATGCCTTAAAAGGTGACAGTCCAATGCTCCTATGATGATTGGTATTATACCAAAATTCAGCCCATGGTAAGTATTTGCTCCAGGTTTTAGGATGATCAAAAGAGAATCAGCGGAGATACATTTCCACACATCTATTCACCACTTCACTTTGGCCATCTGTGGCACGATGATAAGCTGAACTCATAGCCAAAACAGTACCTTGCAACATGAATAGTTGTTGCCAAAAGGCATTAATGAATACTTTTTCTTGATCCGAAACAATGGACTTAGGCATACCATGCAATTTAACAATATTAGCAACAAAGCAATCAGCCACACTTTTACTCGAGAAATCAGCCTTTAACGTCATAAAATGAGCATATTTTGTCAAACGATCAACTACAACTAATACCACAGTAAAGCCATGATGCACCACTATTTCGTGGTACATCTTGTGCTTAATGGAGTGGATTTTATCCATTAAACTCACACTTAATCATATAATTCGCATGTTTTACATTTTCCTTCCTAATTTTGTGCTATGATTGAAAACATGCTTCTTTGGCCTTAAATTTGCTATGTTTAATCCTTTCTTATTACCATTTGATGCCGTGATATGTGTGTTAAGTGATTTCAGGGTTTACAGGGCAGGAATGACTTAGAGGACGGAAAGGAAGCATGCAAAAGTGGAAAGAATACAAGAAATTAAAGGAATTGCTGAGTTATCAAGCCTGACCTCTTCGTACTAAATCGGCCATAACTTGAGCTATAGAGGTCCAAATGAGGCAGTTCTAGTTGCGTTGGAAATCTAACATCCGGGGCTTCGAAATGATATATAATTTGCCATAGTTGTTATGCTGTTAGGTGATACGGACGCGTGGATCACTGACACATAAAATTGTTGTCGGTAAGGAATTTCACAAAATATTTACGTTGCAAGTATAGCTCCAAACCAACAAACAACTCTCACATCAAATTAAATTTTAGGTTTTGTCACAAGTAACAAACCCCAAAGAATTAACCGAAGTATTTAAACTCCGGGTCGTCTCACAAGGAATTGCAATGAAGTGCTCAATTATTGGCTATGAAGGATGTAAGGGGGGGTTTGATTTGATAAGCGGACAATAAAATAAATGACAAGGAAAGTATATCAAGCAAATAACTAAAGAAAGCAAGTAATAAAAAGAGAGACATTCATGACAAGGGTTGAGATCATAGGCTTTCTATCCTAGTCATACAATGATTAATTCATCTTATTTAGTCAACTCCAACAAATGGAAGAAGGTATCATGTTATCTTCACATAGGGAGAATGTTAAACAAGACTAATTAATCATGTCACAATTATAAACAAGAATTTATCTCATTACGTCATCTCCAACATTGGAAGAAGGTATCATATTATCTTCCATGAGAGAAAGTCTAACAAGACTAGCTAATCTCAATCCAAAAGTCCTAATCAACTTACTAATTAAATTAGCAAAAGATTAGCGTCAATGGAAATAATATTAGCTAACAACTCTAGATCACCAACATGAGTTGGGTTTTTATGACTCAAGATTGCCTAATTACTCTTTCCAAGCCAAGAATGCTCAAAATCTACTCTAAACACTTGGTGGATACTAAAGGGAAAGCATGGTAGATGAGCAAGAATAGTAAAATCTACCAACTACAAATTGCAAGGAAACAAGATCAACAACTCAAATCAACAATAAAGAGACATCAAACATTAAATTGCATTAAAAGTAAATCAAATCCAACAAGAGCATCCATGAACATAAAAGAGAAATTAACACTATAAATCATGAGAATGAAAGTGTAGAAGCAAGAAATCATAAAAGAAACAAGATGAAAACATGTAATTAAACCTAGATCTAAGATGGAAATTAACCTAACCTAATTCTAGAGAGAAGAGGGAGCTTCTCTCTCTAGAAACTAACCTACATGATGCTAATGCTACAAACAATTGCTCCCCCCTTGCCCAAGCTTGAATTCTACATGAAATAGCATTAGAAATGAGTTGGGTTGGGCCCAAAGTGCTTCAGAAATCGCTGGAGGCGATTTCACTTTAGTGGGCCACGGACAGCATCGGCGTGCACGCGTACATGGCGCATGCACACCACTTAACGCGAAGTAACATATGGCAAATTTTATATCATTTTGAAGCCCCGGATGTTAGCTTTCCAACGCAACTAGAACCGCCTCATTTCGACTTTTGTAGCTCAAGTTATGGTCATTTTAGTGCGAAGAGGTCGGGCTTGACAGCTTTACGGTTCCTTCATTTCTTCATGAGTTCTCCCACTTTGCATGCTTTTCTCCTCACTTCTTCCATCCAATACTTGCCTTATGAACCTGAAATTACTCAACAAACATATCAAGGCATCAAATAGAATTAGAGTGGATTAAAATTGGCTATTTTAAGGCCTAAAAAGCATGTTTTCACATTTAAGCACAAATCAAGGGAGAATTGCAAAATCATGCTCTTTCATTGAATAAATGTGAGAAAAGGTGATAAAATCCCCCAAAATAAGTACAAGATAAATCACAAAATTGGGGTTTATCAATCACGCATACGCGTGACCTTGCGAAAGTTCAATCGACGCGTACGCATGGTTGACGCGTACGCGTGACAGAGCCACGTGTTGGACGTATCAGAAATCGCTGGGGGCAATTTTTGGGCTATTTTTGGCCCAGTTTCAAGCCCGAAAAATACAGATTAGAGGCTACAGAGTGGGGGAATAACAACATTGAATCACACATCATTCATGAAGACACATAAATTTAGGTTTTAGAGGTAGTTTCTATAGAGGTTTTAGGATTTCTTTTAGTTTTAGGTTTACCTCTTCTCAATTCCAGGTTCAATGTTTCTTTAATTTAGTTTCTCTTCTACTTTTAATTATCTTAGCATTCTTATTTATTTATCTTTCCAATTGAATTTATGAACCTTTCATGTTAGATTTGATTTTCTCATTTAATGCAATTTGAGGTATTTTATATTTATGACTGCTTTCTTTATTTGAGGTATTCTTGTTATCATTGATGCTTGAAATTGGTTGTTTTGATTTTACATTCCCTATTACTTTTCTATGTTTTTGTGTTATGCCTTCCAAGTGTTTGTTAAAATGCTTGGAAGGATGTTAGAGTAAAATTTTATGTTCTTGGCTTGGGATGGTAACTTAGGAACTCTTGAGTTACTAATGTCTAAGTAATTGATGATTGGAGCCATTAACTCTAGTTCTCACTAATTGAATTGGTGGAGAGCTAGGACTTATGGAGTTGGATTGATATAGCTCATTTAACTTTCCTTTACTACTAGTTAGAGGATGATTTAATGGGATTGATCCTTGCCAATTCTCATGTTGTGGTTAGTGATAAGGATAGAGATCCTTGACCACCAAACCTTGCCAAGACCTCTTTATCATTTGATTTTCATTACCATTTACTTTTTCTTGTTCAACCTTTGAAAAACCCAAAAATATACTTTTCCATAACCAATAATTACACTTCCCTGTAATTCCTTGAGAGACGACCCGAGGTTTAAATACTTCGGTTTATTTTTATTGAATTTGCTTAAGTGACAAACAAGTTTTTGTATGAAAGGATTCTTTGTTGGTTTAGAAACTATACTAGCAACGAGAATTTATTGTGAATTCTTTACTAGCAAATATCCGTTCATCAAGCCATTGGAAGGTGGAAGGGCGGTAATAAAATCCATTGAAATATCCTCCCAAACCTGTTGTGGTATCGGCAGGGGTTGCATAGCCCACCCGGAAGAGTATTTTTGCTCTTTGCTTATTGACAAATCACGCAATGTCGCATAAAGTCCTTAATATCTTTATGCATGTGGGGCTAATAAAATTGAGAAGTGATGCGACTTGTTGTCTTAGCAATTCCGGAGTGACCACCTATTGGTGAGTTATGAAACTCGTGTAAAATTTGAGGAACCAAAGGAGTAGGAATATATAATCGTTCTTTCCAAAACAGCAGTCCATTTCTTACAACAATTGGATCTTGTTTTTGTGGCTGTGTCGCATATTTCTGCAACAACTCAGTGGTCATTGCATCCTCATAAAGTTCTTTCTGGAGATCATTTAGCCAAGTATGAACCGGTTCTGACCATGCCATGTGGAATGACCGAGAAAGAGAATCAGCAGCGACATTTTCACGCCCTGGTTTATACTAAATTGTGAAGTCATACCCCAAAAATTTTGGAAACCATGCTTGCTGCTCCGGGGTTTGCAGTGTTTGCTCCATTAACTCTTTTATACTACGTTGATCAGTTTTGATAGTGAAACGATGGCCCAGTAGGTAATGTCGAAACTTGGATAATGCCTCTGTAATCTCATGCAACTCTCTAATATATGCAGATTGTTTCTTCATTCGAGAGGACAATTTTTTTAAAAAATAGGCAATGGGATGACCATCTTGAGTTAAAACAGCACCAATAGCAGTGCCTGATGCATCAGTTTCTAAAAAAATGGCTTTTGAAAATCTGGCAAGGCTAGTACCGGAGCAGTGGTAAGAGCATGTTGCAACTGTTTAAATGCAGACTCAGCAACCTGTGACCAAAGAAATTTATCCTTCTTTGTTAATTCGGTAAGTGGAGCTGCAATTATAGCATACGACTTGATAAACCCGGTAATACCCAGTAAGCCCAAGAAAACCCCTCAATTATTTCAAGTTCATCGGAATTGGCCAAGAAAAAATGTCTTCTACCTTGGAACTATCCATAGCAACACCAACTGCATTAAGTGACCTAAGTAATCAACTTGCCTTTCACCAGAGGAGCATTTGGAATACTTAGCAAATAATTTTTCCTTAAGAAGAATTTGCAATACAGTCTCCAAATGAGATAAATGAGCAGACCAAGTAGGACTGTAAACCAATATATCAAAGAAAACCAAGACAAATTTCCTCAACACATCTTGGAAAACAGTGTTCATCAAGCTTTGGAAGGTCGCAGGGGCATTGGTTAAGCCAAAGGGCATGACTAACCACTCATAATGGCCATGATGAGTTCTAAAAGCAGTTTTATAAGTGTCAGCCGGGTTGAACAAGATTTGATGATAACCAGCCCGAAGATCTAACTTTGAAAAATAAGATGCACCATGCAATTCATCAATTAATTCATCAACAGTAGGAATGGGAAAAGAGTCCTTAACAGTAATAGAATTTAGTGCTCTATAATCAGTACAAAAACACCACGAACTATCTTTCTTTCTAACTAGGAGTACAGGAGAAGAAAAAGGGCTCTTACTTGGCCTAATGATTCCTTCTCGTAGCATATCTTTAACCATTGTTTCAATCTGCTCCTTCTGGCTATGTGGATATCTATAAGGCCTCACCTTTACCGGTTTTGCCCCTTCCAACAAGGGAATACTATGGTCATGGCTCGATTAGGAAGTAAGCCCACCGGTGTTTGAAAAATTTGCCAATAAGATTTGAGAAGCACTACTAGCTTTGGAGGTAAGTTCTCTGGAAATTGGTGGAATTCCTCATTTTGTCCCATCATATCAGTATTTTGCAAGGTATAAAATTCTGCAATCGATCCCGTATGAGACATTCTTTGAATTGGTGAAACTGAACCTCAGAAGGTCGCTACTGTGGATCCCTTTGCAATGTAATCAATTCACCTTCATGGTAATATTTAAGGGTCTTGGTGCGATAATTATGAATATGGTCATCAAGAGTTCCTAACCAAGTTATCCCCAATATTAGGTCTGCACCTGCTGCTGGTAACAAGAAAGCTGGAAATGTCAATGTATGGCCCTGAGCATTGAGAATCACTTTGTTGACTAAACCCTCTACATGAAGACAAACACCATCACCCACCATGATTTGCATCTCAGCTGGCTCGATTGGAAATTCAAGAAACTTAGTAATTCTAGGTTGAATAAATGTATCATCACTGCCTCTATCTATAAGAACTTGTACTGGAACACCTTTCACAAAGCCCTAAAAATGAATTTTACCACATCCATCGCCTCCTTTAAAGGCATGTAAGGATAAATGGTGAACCATTGGTTATTCATCCACAGCAGGTT
Source organism: Arachis ipaensis (assembly GCF_000816755.2). Taxonomy (NCBI): domain Eukaryota; kingdom Viridiplantae; phylum Streptophyta; class Magnoliopsida; order Fabales; family Fabaceae; genus Arachis; species Arachis ipaensis. Next base: position 45,087,565 of record NC_029786.2, read on the forward strand.
GTTCATCCATAGCAGGTTGTCCATCTAGAACAAAGTCAGTTAGAGGGTTTCCCTCTTCATCTTCCTCTACTTGCAAAATCATAAGATGTTTGTTAGGACAACGATGATTTAAAGTGAAGCATTCATCACAATTAAAACAAAGACCCTTCTCCCTCTTTTGTTGAATTTTTGCTGGAGTTAAGCGTCTCAATGGATGTTGTCTAGGTGCATTAGTGGGGCTTTTAACAGTTGGAGCTGGTAACAAAGGGGGCAAATTTTGTCTAAACGGTGTTGTTGAGCTTTGGTTTGGTTTAGATGATGAAGAACCTCTATTATAGACACCAGAATGTTGCTGAGTTGATTTTGCAGGCACATATTTCTCCTCAAATAGACGAGCAAGAGACACTGCACGTTGTAAAGTCATACGGTGAAATGCCAAGACATCCCGTTTAATCTCTTGTTGAAGACCACTAATGAAACAATGAAGGATAGCATCTGGAGCCAGACCAAAAACACGATTGACAAGAGAAGTGAATTCAGAGTAATAAGCATTTACTGTCGTTGTTTGAGATAGCTTGAATAATGTTGCTCGAGGGCAATCAAATGGGGATGGACCAAATTCAGATTCCAAGGCACGAGCCAGAAAAGGCCACGAATGGAAAGGGTTGGCGCGCTGCATCATTCAGTACCAAGGAACGGCATCGCCATCCATATCAATCGCAGAAATTGTAACGCAATCCACATCAGGCGTGTTGTAATAATAAAAAAATGCTCCACACGAAAAATCCATCCCAAGACATCGCAACCATCAAAACGTGAAAAATCCAACTTCACATTAGGCACCTGAAATGGAGTGTGAGGTTGCGGGACTGCGCTATGCACGGAGGTAGGAGAATGCTCAAGTTGAACTTGTAGATTAGAGAGTAAGGTTTCTATGTGTTCAATGCACTCTGACCTTGCTAAGAGCACTTCCATTCTATGTTCAAGATCAGTCAAGCGAGCTGCTGAATTGTTAGACATAGCGAGAAGCAATGAAAGCACCAATGATGAAGGACAAGTGTTTGAAGAAATTACTGAATGAATTAAAATAGAAGGTAAGAGATATTGAAATATTTTTGGATTTTCTATAATTGAAATAAAAAGAAAAGAAGAAACAATTCAAATGGTAATAACAATTGTTGTGGTGGAAGCTTAGTAATAATCAACGGAAGTCACATGGAAGCAAGTGGCACTTAGAGAACAAAAGGGAAGTAGAATTAGAAGAATAAGAAGGAGAGATAAAGACCTAGAAGGAGAAGAAAAAATGCTTACACTCTCCCCCTTCTATAAGATGTAATCTTTTAGTTTTGTAGGTATTTTTTTACTCCTTTTGCTCTTTCTTGTTGTCACAATTTCAGGGGCATTAGTCACATGTTCAAGGGTATTAGTCACGTGTTCACTTTTTTTAACAACATTATTTTCATTCTCATTATCATAATCTTTCAATTGTACCTGTATTTGACCCATTTACACATCATTGCACACAAACAAATTAGGAAATTAAAATAATTTCCTAACACGTTATTCATGTTAGCAAGATTAATAAAAAATGTAAATAATAGTATAATATAAAAATAAGATTGAGTTATGCTTTAAGATTGATAATTTTATCCATTTCGTCTGATTCTAAAAAAAGTTAGATATATAGATTAATTTGGCAAATTAAATAATAAAAATAAATTAATTAAAATTAATTAAAAATAATAAATTTTTTTACCATTATTCACCCGATAGGGTAAGTAGACGGTTAAGTGATATTTAAACCGGCTTGATCATAAAATCTAGATAAATTAAACTGTT
>NC_029786.2:45089407-45100762 GCF_000816755.2 Arachis ipaensis
ATAAATTAAAATCTAATCATAGTTCAAACACAAATAAAATATAATCAAACTACAACACTATTTTTTCATAATTTTGTTCTAAATTATGAATTCTAATACCATTGTTGTTCGTCACAATATATGTTCTCAAATTATTGCGAAGAATAAAAAATAACAAATTCAATTATCACATAATTTTTTAACAACAACAAAATTTATAAGATAATATACAAAAATAAAAATAGAATCCTGTAATAAAAAATCTTTGTTTTACGAAATAAGCTAACTTACACAATCTGAAACATAGATATAAGACAATAAAATAAAATAAACCAAAAAGTAGAAAGGTAAAATAAATGAAAAAAACAAGAAAAAAGCATAAAAGAGAAAAAGTGAAAGAGAAGTGCTTGTAAAATTCTAACACACACTCATCTTTAACAAAAAAAGAGATGCAATTACAATTCAATGCGAAATTGTTGTTTTATTAACAATTAATAAAGAATTGCAAATTCTTGATAATATGTTTATTAGGTTAAATATGATTTTAGTTTTAATAGATTTGGCCAAAAATCAAAATTGACTCTAAGATTTTTCGGTATTTAAAATCATTTTTAACATTGAATTTTATTTTAAAATCGTTCTTTTGAACAAAAATATTCTTCATCCTCAATTTTTTCTTATTATCCCAATGTCTCATCTTCCCCATTCATTACAAATTTTCTAGCAAATTCAATGCAAAAATTTAGAGAGTAGTAAGTCTTAACCAAGGACGAGGGAGGCCAACAACCACAGTGGAGTCAGAAAAGGTGCGCAACGATGGGGCAAAGAGGCGATTAGAGATGTGACTAGAAAGGAGAACAGAGAGGCGATAAACAAGTGGGTGGCAGAGATGTGATGACACACCATCTTAAGTTACTTTTAGGGTTCTTTTTTATTTATTTTCTTAAGTTTTCTTAGATTTGTATCAAATTTTGTATGTTTTCTAGTGAATTTTTATCACTAATCAAATATTTGGAGTTGTTTTAGTATTATTGTGTTTTCAGGTATTTTTGGACCAAAATAAGTCAAAGATCAAGGACGGTTCAAGGACTAGACCAAAGAGCATGTGAACCATGTAACGCCCTAAGTTTTTATGATAAAATAATGCTTTTTGAAGTTTTGATTTTTCTTTGATAAGTTTCAGCTTCGCCAAATGGCGGAGCTGGTGGAGTAGCCGATTCTTGATGTTTTCTTCTTCGATTTTTCATTCAGAAAGTTTTCTTGGGGTTTTGGTTTGATGGCTGTCATACAAAGGTAGATTTTGGTAATTTTTGTGATTAATAAATGTATTGATGTTGTGTAATTGCTGGGCTGTGAATTTGTACTTGAATTTGGGTGTTGTTATGTTTGAATTATGTCAAAAGTTCATGAAATATTTGGTTCCATGGACTGCTGGAAAATCAAACTAAACAACCATGATTATTGGTGAATGTAAGCTAGAATCATGATGAAAATGATGTGATTTGGCGGTTGAAAATTGGATTTCAATGTTAAAAAAAATTAGTTACTGAAAAAATTGAAAAACTAGTACAAAATCAAGTAAAATCTAATGAATTTTTGATGAGTTTGCTTCGGTTTCTTGAAGAACACTAAACCCTCATGTTTTAATTATTTCGTACCCAAATTATAATTGAAAAAGAGTTTTGGGGCTAAAATTTAATTAAAAGAAAATTCTGGGGTTAAAACAAAATTTTTTAAAGTTAAGTGGTTAAAGTGAAATTTTTAAAAAGCTTAGGGTTAAAATGAATTTTCAAAAGTTTTGAGAAACTAAATATTATTAACTGAATTTTAACTCTAAAATATTATAATATATTACAATTAATATTTTTATTTGAATAGTTAATATAACTAAAAGTGCTAAACAGTTAAAAAGAAAAAAGAGAAACAATAAGAACTTTTTGAATGTCTCTCTGCTGCTAGAGGTGCAGTAGAGATATGGTGGTAAGCGCACCTAGAGAAGCTTCCAGAAGTAAAATCCTACATACTTCAGCTAGAGAATCAGCATCTGTAAGTACTTACAGAGGTTATGTCTGGCATGTTTCAACTGGAGGAGCAGCGCCCATAAGACAGAGGTTGCAGACGGAGGTCATGCCACTAGAAGCCTTACCCAAACAAAGGTTGTCGGGTTGCGTCGGGAGCAGGTAGAAACCGATAGATGTGATTATTACCTGCACTAGAAATAGACATGCATCATACTTGTTTGCACACATTTCTTTGATATATGTTTTTGTGATTCGTGTGTATGTGTTTCTTGATTAATTGTTTCTTTGTGCCTTTAGTTGTTAAAGTTTATATGCATCCTATGGTTGCTACCATTGGCTAAGTATAACATAAAATGAACCTAACTAACCACCCCGACCCTATTAAGGACTTCCCAATTCTTATCCCTTCCTTTTCCCCCTTTCATATGGAGACAAGAATTCTATTCTATGAGCTTCCACATCATTATATCTACTAGGATTCGATATTCCATAGTTTCTATATAGTAGAGCCTCGAGTATGCCTATATGTGTTATGCGACCATCTTTTTCAGCACCCTATCGATTTTCGTACTTCAACCCAGATGCACCGTATGAGTTTCTGTTGTCATGGATACTCCCGGATGCACACCACCATTCTTTCTTGGACAGACTTGGATATCCTATTCCAGCATAGCTAGTGCACCAGGTAGTTCCTGAGCCTGACCTAGTTAAGGAGTTTGTTCCTACACCTTATCCTAATTGGGACCTTCTTTCCAAGCCGATGGTATCATCTTTGTTGGGAACTCATTCAAGGGATCAGTTAAAACTTCCAACAGTGGAATTGGATTATATACCAGTGGATGAACCTATATTTGCGAGTGATCCTACACACATAAACGTTAGTAGTGACAGTAGTCCCAAGAGTTTCCCTCAGGTCATAGTGATTCCTGATGATAAGGAGGACTCAGAGGAGGATCCAGAGATGGTTGAGATCTTGTCTTATGATAGCGGCAATTAGAGCGTTGTAGCACATTTTGCCGACACTACTGCTTAGCACCAATATTTTTTTTAGACTCTCACTTTTGGTTAGATCCACAAAGAGATTAGAAGTTTGTTAGACTATATAATGTGTATAGTGTTTATTATAAGTTTCGTTTTCTTATGCTTTATTTATTCTTCTATTATTATATTCATGTGTTTTGTTTTTAGTTATCTGTATCCTTTTGTATTAAAAAATGTTTCCAACAAAATCGATCACATGGTAACAAGGTTACAAGCTTAATATTAAATAGTAGTTATATTTAGGAAGTGAGTTGGTAACACTCGGTTTTTGGTATGATCATGACGTATTGGTGGTATCAAAGCAATTCGTTCTCAGTAGAGCCTGGGGAGTGGACTGAATCACGCTTCATTGCATACTCTGTGTTATGTCTCATGCATTTAGGAATATCTTTGTGATATGGATTGCGTGACTATCATTGTGTATCTATTTTAGACACTATTCACACTTTACCTGAAAAAATGTTAAGATTGATCATCCTAATATTGAACGTTGGGTATGAATAGGATCTTGATGGCTGCACAGGTGACAAGGACGTGGTACATGAAGTGAGAGTTTGGGGGATATTTCTATGAGAGTCGCGGATGCTTTTATAGTTATGGTAAACACCATGGCTAATGTTGTGCGTGAAATGACAACTGCTACTACCCGAGCAATTGGCCGTTTATGGGAAAGAAACGACAAACATAATGGTGAGCGTAGCGGCAAACGTAACGAAGATTGGAATAGTGATGAGGATGTTGGAAATCATGGCAAACCTATGCCTCTGGCAACTTTTCTGAAGGTGAATCCGCCTAAGATTAAGGGGAATGCTTGTTGCAATAGAAGCTGATACTTGGTTCAAAGGTATCAAAAAGTCGTTGCAAGCACAATATATGCCAGAAAGACAACATGTAGACTTTACAACAAAGCTCGGAGTAGCAAGATATGGCGGCTATAAGGATTTTGTTCTCCTCCTTCTTCCTCCTTTATGTTTTGGAAGGTGAATGATGAATGGGGGAAAGGAAATGAGATGAAGCTCATTGGTTGGTAAGTGTGGTTTGGGCCTTGGGCCCAATACGGGTCTGGTTTGCCCGATTCGGTCCGTTCGGCGCAATCTTGGGCCAAATTCTTTAAAATTATTGTCAAAATTCTAATTTTAATTACCTATATCCTATTAAACTATAAAATTCACATTTCTAATTCCTTTTATTAAAAATAAATTTATTGATTAATTATTTGCTAATTTTACGGGGTTTACACATTTTATTATTTCTTTTCTTTTAAAAATTTGGTTTAAGCTCAGTAGGTAATACATGAGACATCTTTTTAAAATAAACATAAAATACTAAAATAAAGAACTTAACTAGAAAACAAGAAAATCCTACTAGTGATCATGCATCTCAGAATGGAAAATAGAAAATAAAATGAAATACTGAAAAATAGGAATAAGATACGGGAGATGAGGGTCAAACTCAACCACCTCAGTCATGGTGGCTACTGCTCTCTCTGGAGGGTCCTCTCTAGCGCTTCAACTCTTCCAACTTGCGCCCCTACTTCTTCTGCTCCTCTGTCTGCTTATGGAGGATGGTGGACTGGCTCTTGTGCTCCTGCTTTAGTTGGTCCATAGTGGATATCAACTTCCTGAAGTACTCACGCAGAGGGAGATCTTGCCCTTGAGGCCATTCAGGATGCTTCCTCAGAGGATGGGAAACTAGCTTCTGAGGTGGTGCTTGCCCAGGTTCCCGAGTGTACTTCATGCTCTTCTTAGTGATTGGGCTGTCCATTATAATAAGTATATCTCTGTCAATCTGGACCTTGGCCGCTTCACATTAGCGTGAGATAAGATGAGGGAAAGCTAACCTAGAGAGGGTCGAGGTCTTTACTGCGATATTGTATTTCTCCAAAGGTATCACTTGATGAACTTCCACCTCATTGCCAAGCATAATGTAGTGGATCATCACAGCTCCTCTCACAGTGACCTCAGATTGGTTACTGGTGGGGAAGATGGAGCGTTGAATAAACTCCATCCATCCTCTAGCAACGATCTGGAGATCATTCCTTCTCAGTTGGAATGGCCGGCCCTTGGCATCCTTCTTTCTTTGTACTCCGGGGAGCCATATGTCCTTGAGGACTTTATCTAACCTCGGAACATCTTGGACTCTCCTATTGTAAGAGTAAGGGTCAACTCTAGATAGAGGTAACTAAAGTATCTCCCTCACTCTTTCTAAGTCAAACTGCAGTGTCTTCCCTCGAACCATGGTGCGCCAAGTTTTGAACTCGAGGTGCTCTTTCTTGTGTTTGTCCTTCATCCATAGATTTACATAAAATTCTCAGACTTTTAGAACTCTGACTTCAGTTACAGGATTGGCCAGAACATTCCAATCCTTAATTTGAATTTGTTCTTGAATTTCCCAGCACTCATCAGCTTTCAATTCAAATTTTAATTCCGGTATCACCTTTTTTTGCTAACGATATTGTAGTAATGCTTCTCATGAAGCTTAGTGTATAACCAGTGGAGCTCATATGGGATTGTTGAGGGAGCTTTTTCTTTCCTCTTTCTTGAAGAGGATTCCCTAACCTTTGGTGCCATAGAGAGTTTAAGGATAGTAAAAACCGGAGCGCCTTAACACCAAACTTAAAATTTTTGCTCGTCCTCCAGCAGAAAAAAGAGAGAAGAGAAAGAGATAGAGGGGGGAAGATGAAGGTAAGAGAGAAGATAAGAGTGAAGGTGTGAGGAGAGAAGAGTGTTGAAGTGCTATTTATAGTGGTGAGGGTGATGTACTTCGGTCATGACGGGGGGCAAGAAAAATTATGGAGTGAATTTTTTATTGAGGGTGAGATGATAAGAAAAGATATGAGTAGAATGTATGGGATATGAAAATAATTTGGACACGGAGGAAAATGAGTAATTGAAGAGAAGGGGAGAAGATAAAATAAAAAAGATGTGGTATGAAAAATATATGAAATTAAAATAGTGAGATATGGTATGAAATTTAGAAGATTTGGTATGGAAATCAGCCCTTGGTGGCACTAAACGCTCTCCCTGGCATTTAGCACCCAAGGGGGGAGTGTCTCTGCTCCCCTACTAGCGTGAAATAGAACTGCTAGCGTTAGACGCCCCCAGCTCCCTTTTTTTTAATCCCTGGGTGGCGTTAAATGCCTATTTGGGACGTCAAATTCCCCAAGGGGACCAAAATTTTAAGATGGGACATCCAAATTGGGCATGAAATGCCCAAATCATTACTCCTCCCATGGCACTAAATGCCCTCCCTAGCATTTAGCGCCCGCAGCATGGATCTTCCAAGGTGTTCTATTTTTCTGTCTACGTCCTCTTGTCCCTGTTCTAAGTGTTGTGCATCACCACAAACATTAGCAAACCTGGGAAAGCTTTGGAAATTAATAAAAAAATGAAGTGAATTGAAATAAAAAAGCAAAACTGAAATAATTTGAAACAAACTAAGGGATACTTATGGTTGGGTTGCTTCCTAAGAAGTGCTTCTTTGTTGTCATTAGCTTGACATTCACATCTGCTATGTTAGTAGATGGTTGGATCTCTTGCGATCAATATCATCTCCAAGATAGTGTTTCACCCTTTGGCCATTGACTATGAATGTGTTGTCTGAGTTTCTATCTTGCAGTTCCACATGACCATAGGGTGACACTCCAGTGATCATGAAGGGTGTAGACCATCTTGACTTGAGCTTCCCAGGAAAGAGTTTGAGCCGAGAATTGAATAGAAAAACTTTTTGGCCAGGCTCAAATACTCTTAAAGCTATCTTTCTATCATGCCATTTTTTTGCCTTTTCCTTGTAGAGCTTGGCATTCTCATAAGTAGAGTGTTTGAATTCATCCAGCTCATTTAGTTGGAGCAATCTTTTCTCTCCTACAACCTTGGCATCAAAGTTCAGGAACTTTGTTTCCCAATATGCTCTGTTCTCTAACTCCACTGGCAAGTAACAGGCTTTACCATTGAGTAACTGGTATGGAGACATTCTAATAGGGGTCTTGAAGGCTGTCCTGTATGCCCAGATAGCATCATCAAATCTCCTTGTCCAATCTTTCCTTGAGGTATTCACTGTCTTTTTTAAGATCCTCTTGAGTTTCCTATTTGAGACCTCAGCCTGTCCGCTTATCTATGGGTAATAGGGGGTTACCAACTTGTGATGGACTCCATATCTTTGCAGCATTGAGTCTAGTTATTTATTACAAAAGTGGTTACCTCCATCACTGATCAGTGTCCTTGGGACACCAAATCTGCTGAAAATATATTTCTGCAAGAAATTTAGCACGACTCTGGTGTCATTAGTGGGTGATGCTATTGCCTCCACCCATTTAGACACATAATCAACTGCCACCAAGATGTAAATGTTTGAGAATGAGGGTGAAAAAGGTCCCATGAAATCGATTCTCCATACATAAAACAACTCGATCTCTAGAATCCCTTGCTATGGCATTTCATGATTGTGAGAAAGATTTCCAGCTCTTTGACATTTGTCACAATTTCTTACAAATTTTCGTGAGTCTCTGAAGAGGGTTGGCCAGTAGAATCTGCTTTGAAGTACCTTTGTGGCTGTTCTTTCTCCCCCAAAGTGGCCTCCATACTCAGAACCATGACAATGCCAAAGGATCTGCTGTACTTCCTCCTCCAAGATACAGCGCCTGATCATCCCATCTGAACATCTCTTGAAAAGATAGGGCTCATCCCAAAAGTAGTACTTGGCATCATGTAAAAGCTTTCTAAATTGTTGCTTGGTGTCCTTGGGAATGAACCTCATGGCCTTATAGTTTGCAATATCTGCAAACCATGGGGCCCTCGGAATCATGAAGCGGTACTAATCAGGGAAGGTCTCAATCACAGCAGTGGGGGGTGGCATCCCTCCCTCAGGCTCAATCCTAGATAGATGATCAACCACTTGATTCTCTGATCCTTTTCTGTCTCTAATCTCAATGTTAAACTCCTAAAAAAAGAGTACCCATCTGATTAATCTTGGTTTAGAATCCTACTTGGTTAGAAGGTACATAAGAAGAACAGCATGATCAGTATAAACAATAAACTTATAACCAATTAAATAGGATCTAAACTTATCAATTGCATAAATAACAGTCAGTAATTCCTTCTCTATAGTTGTGTAATTATTTTGCGTGTCATTCTGAACACGACTGGCATAATAAATGACATGCATAAGCTTGTCTTGTCTCTGTCCCAAGATAGCCCCTATAGCATAGTCACTAGCATCACACATTAGTCCAAATGGTAATTTCCAGTTGGGTAGGGCAATGATGGGTGTAGAGACAAGCTTTTCTTTTAAATTATCAAAAGCATGCAGGCATTTCTTGTCAAAAACAAAAGTAGTGTCAGCAACCAACAGGTTGCACAGGGGTTTCGCAATTTTGGAAAAGTCTTTTATAAACCTCCTGTAAAATTCTGCATGTCATAAAAAACTTCTTATTGTCTTAATATTAGTAGGTGACGGTAATTTTTCAATTACTTCCACCTTGGCTTTATCAACTTCTATTCTCTTGTTTGAAATCCAATGTCCAAGAACAATTCCCTCAGTTACCAAAAAATGGGATTTTTTCCAGTTCAAAACGAGGTTTGTTTCCTGACACCGTTTCAAAACTAAGGCTAGATGCTTAAGGCAAGAATTAAAAGAATCACCAGAAACATAGAAGGCATCTATAAATACCTCAATAAACTTTTCAACCATATCTAAAAAAGTAGAAAGCATACACCTTTGAAAAGTTGCTGGTGTAATGACCAAACTCCCGGTATGCCATAGTGATACAAGAAGCCAAGTGTTACCAACTTGTTCTTTCTAGTTATTAACTATTATTTAATATATGAGCTTGTTCCTTGTTAGAACATTGCAAATTTTACGAGTAACATTTTTTTTATTAACTTATATCGTTGCAAGCGATGGAGTAAAATAAAACATAAGGACAATAAACAAAAGTGTTAGGTGGGAGACACCACACTAATACGTAAAAAAAAATTAAATTTCATGTATAACCACCGGCAAGTATACCGGGTCACATCAAGTAGTAAAACTCACTAAGAGTGAGGTCGATCCCATGAGGATTCGTGGATTAAGCAACTTTGGTTAAATGATATTCTAGTTAGGCAGACAGATTGTGTGATTTCTTGAGATTCTTATTTTGAAAGTAAATTGCAGCGAATTAAATGACAAGGAATTTAAAGGACTGAAAGTAAAATAGACTGAACTAAATAATTGGAAATGTAATAGCAAAAACTTAAAGTGCAAGAAAGTAAAGGCTAAATTGTAAATAACAGAAGTTTAAAGTGCAAGGATGTAAAAGCTGAATGTAAATGGCAGAAAGGTTAAAGTGCATGAATGTAAACAAGGGAATTGGGTATTGGGAAATAAGAAATTCAAAAGAACAGAAGTAAAGCTTGATAATGGGTGAGATCACTAGGGATTAGATATGTTGATTTTTCAAGAATTAATGATGATTGGTGCACGAAATTGTGATCCCTGAGGTTGTAAAATTTGTTGCTCATTCTCTCCCTGGTAATGGCGCCAATAACTGGTGCACAATACCATGGTCCAAACATAACTTCACAACTTCGCACAACTAACCAGCAAGTGCACTGGGTCGTCCAAGTAATAAAACCTTACGTGAGTAAGGGTCGATCCCACAGAGATTGTCGGCTTGAAGCAAGCTATGGTTATCTTGTAAATCTCAGTCAGGCAGATATTAAATGGTTATGGAGTTTTCGAAAATAAATAATAAATAAACAGAAAATAAAGATAGAAATACTTATGTAAATCATTGGTGAGAATTTCAGATAAGCGTATAGAGATGCTTTCGTTCCTCTGAACCTCTGCTTTCCTGTTGTCTTCATCCAACCAATCCTACTCCTTTCTATGGCAAGCTTTCTGTAAGGCATCACCGTTGTCAATGGATACATCCCATCCTCTCTTGTGAAAATGGTCCAATGCGCTGTCACTGCATGGCTAATCATCTGGAGGTTCTCGATCATACTGGAATAGGATTTAATATCCTTTTGCGTCTGTCACTACGCCCAGCACTCACGAGTTTGAAGTCCGTCACAGCCATCCCTTCCCAGATCCTACTCGGAATACCACAGACAAGGTTTAGACTTTTCGGATCTCAGGAATGGCCATCCATGGGTTCTAACTTATACCACGAAAACACTAATAACTCGGACTCGGTCCCCTGTATTAGATATCCAAGAGATATTCATTCTAGGTTGTTTGCATGTAGAACGGAAGTGTTTGTCAGGCACGCGTTCATAAGTGAGAATGATGATGAGCGTCACATAATCATCACATTCATCATGTTCTTGGGCGCGAATGGATATCTTAGAAGCGGAATAAGTTGAATTGAATAGAAAAACAGTAGTACTTTGCATTAAATCATGAGGAATAGCAGAGCTCCACACCTTAATCTATGGAGTGTAGAAACTCTACCGTTGAAAAATACATAAGTGAAAATAGGGTAAGCATGGCCGAGTGGCCAGCCTCCCATGGAGGTTTAGAGATCTAAAAATGATCCAAAGATCTCTAATACAATAGTAAAAAGTCCTATTTATACTAAACTAGTCACTAGGGTTTACAGAAGTAAGTAAATGATGTAGAAATACACTTCCGGGGCCCACTTGGTGTGTGCTTGGGCTAAGATTGAAGTTTACACATGGAGAGGTCATTCTTGGAGTTGAACGCCAGTTTGTAACGTGTTTCTGGCGTTCAACTCTGGTTCGTGACGTGTTTCTGGCGTTTAACTCCAGACTGCAGCGTAGAACTAGCGTTCAACGCCCTTTTGCATCATCTAAACTTGGGCAAATTATGGACTATTATATATTGCTGGAAATTCTTGGATGTCTACTTTCCAACCCAATTGGAAGCGCGCCATTTGGAGTTCTGTAGCTCCAGAAAATCCACTTTGAGTGCAGGGAGGTCAGAATCCAACAGCATCAGTGACTTTAACCGCTCAGTCTCAAGTTTTCACTTGACACCTTCACGCCACAAGCACATGGTTAGGAACAGCTTGGTTTAGCCGCTTAGGCCAGGATTTTATTCCTTTAGGCCCTCCTATCCACTAATGCTCAAAGCCTTGGGATCCTTTTTATTTACCCTTGCCTTTTGGTTTTAAGGGTTATTGGCTTTTTGCTCTTGCCTTTTGGTTTTAAGAGCTTTTGGCTTTTTCTGCTTGCTTTTGCTCTCTCTTTTTTTTTCGCTATTTTTTTTCTGCAAGCTTTGTTCTTTGCTGTTTTTTCTTGCTTCAAGAATTATTTTTATGATTTTTCAGATTATCAAATAACATGTCTCCTTGTCATCATTCTTTCAAGAG
>NC_029786.2:45100871-45187381 GCF_000816755.2 Arachis ipaensis
GTGTTCCACCCTTAATTGTCCCATGTTGGAACTTAATTCTCCTAGGGAGGTGTTGATTTTCTCTCAAAGATTTTATGGAGGAAAGTGCATCCCTTGAGGTATCTCAGGGATTTCTTGATGATGAGCTTCCTCACGTGTTTCTTGAGCTCCATGAGTGGGCTCTCTTGTTTGCTCCATCCTTTTCTTAGTGATGGGCTTTTCTTCCTCAATGGGAATGTCTCCTTCTATGAAAGCTCCAGCTGAATAACATAGATGGCAAATAAGATGAGGAAAAGCTAGCCTTGCCCAGGGAGAGGGCTTTTCGGCTATTTTGTAGAGTTCAAGGGAGATGACTTCATGAACTTCTACTTCCTCTCCAATCATGATGCTATGAATCATGATGGCTCGATCCACAGTAACTTCAGATCGGTTGCTAGTGGGAATGATGGAGCGTTGGATGAACTCCAACCATCCTCTAGCCACAGGCTTGAGGTCCAGTCTTCTAAGTTGAACCGGTTTGCCTTTTGAGTCAATCTTTCATTGAGCTCCTTCTACACATATGTCCATGAGGACTTGGTCCAACCTTTGATCAAAGTTGACCCTTCTAGTGTAGGGGCGTGCATCTCCTTGCATCACAGGCAAGTCAAACGCCAACCTCACATTCTCCGGACTAAAATCTAAGTATTTCCCCCAAACCATGGTGAGATAATTCTTTGGGTTCGGGTTCTTACTTTGATCATGGTTCCTAGTGATCCATGCATTAGCATAGAACTCTTGAACCATTAGAATTCCGACTTGTTGGATGGGTTTTGTTAGAACTTCCCAACCTCTTCTTTGGATTTCATGTCGGATTTCCAGATACTCATTTCTCTTGAGTTTGAAAGGGACCTCGGGGATCACCTTCTTCTTGGCCACAACATCATAGAAGTGGTCTTGATGGGCTTCGGAAATGAATCTTTCCATCTCCCATGACTCGGAGGTGGAAGCTTTTGTCTTTCCTTTCCCTTTTCTAGAGGATTCTCCGGTCTTAAGTGCCATGGTAATGGAAAAACAAAAAGCTTTATGCTTTTACCACACCAAACTTAGAATATTGCTCGCTCTCGAGCAAGAAAAGAAAGAATAGATGAAGAAGAAGAAGAAATGGAGGAGAGGGAGAGAGATGTGTTTCGGCCAAGAAGAGGAGGAGGGGGTTGTGTTGTGTGAAATTGAAGAAGAATGGAGGGGTTTATATAGTGAAGGGAGAGGGGTTAGGTTCGGCCATTTAGGGAGGGTTTGGGTGGGAAAGTGATTTTGAATTTTGAAGGTAGGTGGGGTTTATGAGGTAGGTTATGGGGAAGAGTGGATGGATGTGAGTGGTGAATGGGTGATAGGGAAGAGAGCTTGAGGTGATTGGTGAAGGGTTTTGGGGAAGGGTGTTTATTGGGAAGAGAGGATGAATGAGAAGAGGGAAGAGAATGAGTGGTGGTAGGTGGGGATCCTGTGGGGTCCACAGATGCTGAGTTGATCATGTGGAGTCCACAGATCCTGAGGTGTCAAGGATTTGCATCCCTGCACCAATTAGGCATGTAAAATGCCTTTGCATGCAATTCTGGCATTTAAACGCCGAATTGATGCTTGTTCTGGGCGTTCAGCGCCCAGCTACAGCATGTTTCTGGCGTTGAACGCCAGTTCTATACTTGTTTCTGGCGTTCAGCGCCAGCTTTCCTCAGTGTGCATTTCTGGCGTCTGAACGCCAGGATGCTTCTTGTTTTGGGCGTTCCACGCCAGATCCATGCTCTGTTCTGGCGTTGAACGCCAGCCAGATGCTCCTTACTGGCGTTTAAACGCCAGTAAGCCCTTCCTCCAGGATATGATTTTTCTTCTGCTATTTTTGATTCTGTTTTTGATTTTTCTATTTATTTTGTGACTCCACATGATCATGAACCTAATAAAACATGAAACAACAGTAAAAATAAAATTAGAATTAGATAAATAAAAATTGGGTTGCCTCCCAACAAGCACTTCTTTAATGTCAAAAGCTTGACAGTGGGCTCTTATGGAGCCTCACAGATGTTCAGAGCATTGTTGAGACTCCCCAACACTAAACTTAGAGTTTGACTGTGGGGCTCTGGTTGACTCTATTTTGAGAGCGGCTTACTGTGCCTCTTTTCCATGTTTACAGAAGGATGTCCTTGAGTTTTAAACTCAAGGGAGTCTTCATTCAATTGAAGGACTAGTTCACCTCTGTTAACATCAATCACAGCTCTTGCTGTGGCTAGGAAGGATCTTCCAAGGATGATGGATTCATCCTCATCCTTCCCAGTATCTAGGATTATGAAATCAGCAGGGATGTAAAGGCCTTCAACCTTTACTAATATGTCCTCTACTTGTCCATAAGCCTATTTTCTGGAATTGTCTGCCATTTCTAATGAGATTTTAGCAGCTTGTACCTCAAAGATTCCCAGTTTCTCCATTACAAAGAGTGGCATGAGGTTTATTCCTGACCCCAGGTCACATAGAGCCTTCTCAAAGGTCATGGTGCCTATGGTACAAGGTATTAGGAACTTTCCAGGATCCTGTTTCTTATGAGGCAATCTCAGTTGATCCAATGCATTTAGTTCATTGGTGAACAGGGGAGGTTCATCTCCCCAAGTCTCATTACCAAATAAATTGGCATTCAGCTTAATGATTGCACCAAGGAACTTGGCAACTTGCTCTTCAGTAACATCCTCATTCTCTTCAGAAGAAGAATACTCATCAGAGCTCATGAAGGGTGTAAGGAGGTTCAATGGAATCTCTATGGTCTCTAGATGAGCCCCAGAGTCCTTTAGTTCCTTAGAGGGAAACTCCTTATTGATCACTGAACGTCCCAGGAGGTCTTCCTCCTTGGGATTCACGTCCTTCTCCTCTCTTGTGGGTTCGGCCATGATGGTCAATTCAATGGCCTTGCACCCTCCTTTTGGATTTTCTTCTGTATTGCTTGGGAGGGTACTAGGAGGGATTTCAGTGATCCTTTTACTCAGTTGGCCCACTTGTGCTTCCAAATTTCTAATGGAGGACCTTGTTTCATTCATGAAACTCACAGTGGCCTTAGATAGATCAGAGACTAAGTTTGCTAAATTAGAGGTATTTTGTTCAGAGTTCTCTGTCTGTTGCTGAGTGGATGATGGAAAAGGTTTACTATTGTTAAACCTATTTCTTCCACCATTATTAAAGCCTTGTTGAGGCTTTTGTTGATCCTTCCATGAGAGATTTGGGTGATTTCTCCATGAGGGATTATAGGTGTTTCCATATGGTTCACCCATGTAATTCACCTCTGCTATTGCAGGGTTTTCAGGATCATAAGCTTCTTCTTCAGAAGATGCCTCTTGAGTACTGTTGGATGCAGCTTGCATTCCACTCAGACTCTGAGAAATCATATTGACTTGCTGAGTCAATATTTTATTCTGAGCCAATATGGCATTCAGAGTATCAATTTCAAGAATTCCCTTCTTCTGAGGCGTCCCATTACTCACAGGATTCCTCTCAGAAGTGTACATGAACTGGTTATTTGCAACCATGTCAATGAGTTCTTGAGCTTCTGCAGGCGTTTTCTTTAGGTGAATGGATCCACCTGCAGAAGTATCCAATGACATCTTAGCCAATTCAGACAGACCATCATAGAATATATCCAGGATGGTCCATTCTGAAAGCATGTCAGAAGGACACTTTTTGGTCAGTTCCTTGTATCTCTCCCAAGCTTCATAGAGGGATTCACCTTTTTTCTGTCTGAAGGTTTGAACATCCACTCTAAGCTTACTCAGCTTTTGAGGAGGAAAGAACTTGGCTAAGAAAGCCTTGACCAGCTTATCCCAAGAGTTCAGGCTATCTATAGGTTGAGAATTCAACCATATTTTAGCTCTGTCTCTCACAGCAAAAGGGAAAAGCATGAGCCTGTAGACTTCAGGATCTACTCCATTAGTCTTAACAGTATCACAGATCTGCAAAAATTCAGTTAAGAACTGAAAAGGATCTTCAGATGGAAGTCCATGGAACTTGCAGTTCTGTTGCATCAGAGAAACTAATTGAAGTTTAAGCTCAAAATTGTTTGCTCCAATGGTTGAAATTGAGATGCTTTTTCCATGTAAATTGGAATTAGGTGCAGTAAAGTCACCAAGCATCCTCTTTGCATTATTATTATTTTCGGCTGCCATCTCCTCTTCCTGTTCGAAAATTCCTGTAAGGTTGTCTCTGGATTGTTGTATTTTAACTTCTCTGAGTTTCCTTTTCAGAGTCCTTTCAGGTTCAGGATCTGCTTCAACAAGAATGTTCTTGTCCTTGCTCCTGTTCATATGACAAAGAAGGGAATAACAAAGAAAATATGGAATCCTCTATGTCATAGTATAGAGATTCCTTTGTGTGAGTAGAAGAAGAAAAGAATTGTAATGTAAGGAAAGAGAAGGGAGGAGAATCCAAACACAAGGGTGAGGGGAGCAGAGATATGAGATGAGGAGAAGTGTTAGTAAATAAATAAATAAATAGAAGAAGATGAGAGAGAAAAGTTTTCGAAAATAATTTTTTTGAAAAAGAGTTAGTGATTTTTGAAAATTAAAGGAGAATTAAAATTAAAATTAAAATTTAAACAATTAATTAATTAAAAAGAATTTTTGAAAAAGAGGGAGGTATTTTCGAAAATTAGAGAAGGATAGTTAGTTAGGTAGTTTTGAAAGAGATAAGAAACAAACAAAAAGTTAATTAGTTAGTTGAAACAAAATTTGAAAATTTTTTTTAAAAAATAAGAAGATAAGAAGTTAGAAAAGATATTTTAAAATCAATTTTTTTTTTGAAAAAGATATGATTTAAGGAAGATATGATAGAAAGATATGATTAAAATTAGTTTTGAAAAAGATTTGAATTTTAAAATCAAAATTAATGACTTGACTCACAAGTAATCACAAGATATGATTCTAGAACTTAAAGTTTGAATCTTTCTTGACAAGCAAGTAACAAACTTGAAATTTTTGAATCAAAACATTAATTGATGATAATATTTTCGAAAATTTGATATAAAATTAAGAAAAAGATTTTTGAAAAATATTTTTAAAATTTTCGAAAATAAATAAGAAAAATGAAAAAGATTTGATTTTTGAAAAAGATTTTGAAAAGATAAGATTCTTAAATTGAAAATTTGATTTGACTCATAAGAAACAACTAAATTTTAAAAAGTTTTGAAAAAGTCAACTCAACTTTTCGAAAATTTATGAGTGAAAAAGGAAAAGATATTTTTTTAATTTTTGAATTTTTAATGATGAAAGAGAAAAACACAAAATTGACTCAATGCATGAAAATTTTGGATCAAAACATGTGATGAATGCAAGAACACTATGAATGTCAAGATGAACACCAAGAACACTTTGAATGTCAAGATGAACATCAAGACTTATTTTTGAAAAATTTTCAATAAAAGAAAACATGCAAGTCACCAAACTTAGAAATTTTTCATGTATAGACACTATGAATGCAAGAATGCATATGAAAAACAAGAAAAGACACAAAACAAGAAAATATGAAGATCAAACAAGAAGACTGGCCAAGAACAACTTGAAGATCATGAAGAACACTATGAATGCATGAATTTTCGAAAAATGCAAAAAAATTTTAGAAAAAAAAAATGCAATTGACACTAAACTTAAAAATTGACTCAAGACTCAAACAAGAAACACAAAATATTTTTGATTTTTTTGATTTTATAAATTTTTTGATATTTTTTGAAAATTATTTGAAAAAGAAAAATAAGGATTTCAAAATTTTTAATATGAATTCCAGGAATCTTGTACTCTTAGTCTAAAGCTCCAATCTGATTGTTAGACATGGCTTAATAGCCAGCCAAGCTTTAGAAGATATATCAGGCATACAACAGCAGGTGGATCAGCAACAACTAGCTTGCCCTTGTGATGGTGGTTTGGAAGCCTCAGTCAAAAAGAATTTAGATATGGCTTTACAGCCAGCTAGGCTTCAACATGCTTCATGAAACTCTAGAATTCATTCTTAAAAATTCTGAAGAACAATATACTTTTTGAAAAGATTTATGATTTTTTTTCGAAAATAAAGGAAAATTATTATTTTGAAAGATTTTTGCAAACTTTTTGAAAACAAAATAAGACGAAAATTACCAAATCTGAGCAACACGATGAACCATCAGTTGTCCAAACTCGAACAATCCCCAGCAACGGCGCCAACAACTTGGTGCACGAAATTGTGATCCCTGAGGTTGTAAAATTTATTGCTCGTTCTCTCCCTGGTAATGGCGCCAATAACTGGTGCACAATACCATGGTCCAAACATAACTTCACAACTTCGCACAACTAACCAGCAAGTGCACTGGGTCGTCCAAGTAATAAAACCTTACGTGAGTAAGGGTCGATCCCACGGAGATTGTCGGCTTGAAGCAAGCTATGGTTATCTTGTAAATCTCAGTCAGGCGGATATTAAATGGTTATGGAGTTTTCAAAAATAAATAATAAATAAACAGAAAATAAAGATAGAAATACTTATGTAAATCATTGGTGAGAATTTCAGATAAGCGTATAGAGATGCTTTCGTTCCTCGTTCCTCTTGTTTGCATGTAGAACGGAAGTGTTTGTCAGGCACGCGTTCATAAGTGAAAATGATAATGAGCGTCACATAATCATCACATTCATCATGTTCTTGGGCGCGAATGGATATCTTAGAAGCGGAATAAGTTGAATTGAATAGAAAAACAGTAGTACTTTGCATTAAATCATGAGGAACAGCAGAGCTCCACACCTTAATCTATGGAGTGTAGAAACTCTACCGTTGAAAAATACATAAGTAAAAATAGGGTAAGCATGGCCGAGTGGCCAGCCTCCCATGGAGGTCTAGAGATCTAAAAATGATCCACAGATCTCTAATACAATAGTAAAAAATCCTATTTATACTAAACTAGTCACTAGGGTTTATAGAAGTAAGTAAATGATGTAGAAATCCACTTCCGGGGCCCACTTGGTGTGTGCTTGGGCTGAGCTTGAAGTTTACACGTGGAGAGGTCATTCTTGGAGTTGAACGCCAGTTTGTAACGTGTTTCTGGCGTTCAACTCTAGTTCGTGACGTGTTTCTGGCGTTTAACTCCAGACTGCAGCGTAGAACTGGCGTTCAACGCCCTTTTGCGTCCTCTAAACTTGGGCAAAGTATGAACTATTATATATTTCTGGAAAGCCCTGGATGTCTACTTTCCAACCCAATTAAAAGCGCGCCATTTGGAGTTCTGTAGCTCTAGAAAATCCACTTTGAGTGCAGGAAGGTCCGAATTCAACTGCATCAGCAGTCCTTCTTCAACCTCTGAATCTGATTTTTGCTCAAGTTCCTCAATTTCCGCCAGAAAATACCTGAAATCACAGAAAAACACACAAACTCATAGTAAAGTCCAGAAATGTGAATTTAACATAAAAACTAATAAAAACATCCCTAAAAGTAACTAGATCCTACTAAAAACATACTAAAAACAATGCCAAAAAGCGTATAAATTATCCGCTCATCAATGATCAATTCCTTCTCAATCATGTAAGATAGATCCATGGCAGATTATAATTAATCGGGTCCAATCTCTTGGTGACTCAATTTTTCTCAACATAATCAATTGCCACCCTCGTGATCTAATTGATCATGGAAGAGATGAAGTTTAATAACTAATCCTCAATGCCACACAACTCTCAGGATCTCAATTAAGGGTGGTTACATCTCACATACCAACCCAGAATATATCAATCAAGAGAATTATGAGAGGATAAACTCTAAACTGACTTCTGTGACTCCTTTCTCAAGTTCATCACATAATTCAAATAGATTCAATCCCTCTCTCGATAGTAATTGAATCTGTGAAGAACAAGAGTTCCCTCTTAGATGAATCCACTTGAACTGAGAGGAAAAGAAGATTTATTAATTCATTGAAACCAACAGAGCTCCTCCCCCTAGTGAAATGGGGTTTAGTGATTCATAGCTCCAAATACAAACAGAAATGCAAACTGGAAATTAAACTAAGCATAAAGATAAAAAAGAGAAGAAGACTGAAAATAATAATAAAACTGAATGTAATATAAAGTCTGAGCAGAAAGTAAAATTCATAAAATGCAAAAAGGTATAAAAGAGATCTAAAAGAAAAAGAGACTGAAAAGAAGATCGAGAAGCTAAAAGTGCTAATTCTAAAAGTATCTAAAAGCCCCCCTTCTAATGATTAAAGTCCCCCTATTTATACTAGTTCAGTGGCTTCTTCAGGTGTACTTGCAAGTGGCTTCAAGTGGGCTTTCTAATTGATCCACTACTCTGCTCCAGGAGAACGTAGCGCTTTCAAGAAAATGGAGCGCTCGTATACCCATGCGTACGCGTCCTCGACGCGTGCGCGTCGTTCAGCATTTTTGGCACTTCCACGCGTACGCGTCGTTCTGGTCTTCAGCATTTGTCACGCGTACGCGTGACGTACGCCTACGCGTCCTTTGCAGCGCTCTCCAAGAGAGTGTAGCGCTTGCACTAAGAATGCTCTCCCACGCGTTTGCGTCACCCCACGCGTACGTGTGGACTTCAAAGTATCACTTCCACACTACCGCTCCATCCATGCATTTGCATGACTTTTCACACATGCCTCACCCACGCGTACGCGTCACTGACGCGTATGCGTCAATAATGAAACTTTTAATCCCATTTTGAGATTGTCGCTGGCGCTCTTTGAAAGAGAGCGTAGCGCTCTTGGCTGAAGAGCGTTGATCTCTACCACGCGTACGCGTGGCCTTCCAGAATTGCCACTTCGATGCGTAGGCCTTGTCCACGCGTATGCGTCACTAGTAAAGAGTATGCTGCAGGGGAACGTAGCGGTCTTTACAAGAACATAGCGCTCTTCTCTGTTCCTGATCACAAGGACAAAATGCATCAAAGCTCTGCCATCTTATGCACTCACTTTTTATAATTCATTCATTCACATTTTCTTGGGTTATTTGCATAGAATTGGCCAAAAATCACTTAGTCCTTGACAAATTAATGCATGAGGATCAATTTCATCAAGGTGCTTGTTTATTTCAAAGAAAATGCATGAAATGAGACTAAAATTAAGTAAAATAACTAGCTAATCTAGCTAAAATGCGAATGCATCACAACACCAAACTTAAACATTGCTTGTCCCCAATGCAAGAAAGAAACTATGCACAAAGGTTTCTTTTAATTGGAACGGGTTGAGGAATAGCTTGTAATGCCTTGGTGAGTGAAGTGATTAAATGACAGTAGGGTGAACTCTGAATTATGTGCTCTTGCAAGGATTCCAGTACTTATTAATCCCTACATTTTGGAAGTCTTAGATCTTAGGACTTTCATTCAAATGATATTATGGAAATCTCTTTGTAGATAGTCACCTTGAAGCAGCATTTATTTTCTAACATTTTTCTTTTCCTTTTGTATCTTGGCCTCGACTCTAAGTGTCATGTCTCAAAGCGGCTTTTTAAGATAAGCTTTCAATCAATACTCCCAAACCAGTTGGTCTAAGGTATTAGGTGTTGAAGCACCCCTTAGGATTTACTTGCTCAAACCTCTCTCTTTGACACAACTCTACTACAAGCATTTAACTATGATAATAACTCTTTGAGTTCTTGTTTCTTTCTTTTTCTTCCTAGTAATTGATGCTCAGAGCCTTGGGCCTTGTTCTTTGTTTTTCTATTTCTTTTGTTTTCTTTTATTGCTACTTCTTGGATCAATAGATGTTTAAGAATTTCCACAATACTTCTTTAAACTTTATTTCCTGCCTATAAGCTCCCATGCAGGTTTTCACAAACATGCAACCTCAATACACAATTATACAATCAGAACCACCACTTCTCTTAATCTTTTGCTTGCCTCAAAACAAATTTTTGATTCCTCAATCCTTCTTTTCAAAGAAATGTTCACTGTTTGCATTCTTATAGATATTGAGTGCAAGCCATTTTTCAAGAATATGGTGCCATGATATATCAAGCATCTTAGTTATTAAGCTACAAAAAAACTATACTAAGTAGACAAACAGGGGCACAACATCAACTTCAATTATAATAATTTTAAATACAAGACAATCACTTAACAATACAACCTTTTGGAGTTCACTTGCTTTACTCCTTATCATCATCATTGTTGGTCTTTACTTCCCTCTTTGTCTCTTTGGTTGATGATGCTTAATCATTCAAAAAATTGAAGTGACTGCCTACAATAAACTTTGAAAGTTGCTTGTCCCCAAGCACTTGAAAGGTAATTATCATGCATATATGCTTATGAATTCTTGAACTACAAGTGGTGTCCGGACACCAAACTTAGTTCCTTGCTTACTTCTATATGCCAAATAGAGTGCATCTTTCATGCATGTATACTACCTCATGTGATTTAATCCTATGAGGAAATAAAGTGCAGAACTAAAAGATAAACAAATGAAATGCAAGTTTAGTCAATCACTATGATTTTTTGGAATTTGTGACTATTCATAATTGTCTTAAGGGTTAGTTTGTGCTTAATTAATGTTACTGGTAGGACACCAAACTTAGTCTCATGCATTCACCCTTGATTTTGTTTTTCTGTTGGTGCAGTCATATTGGTGTGGAACACCAAACTTAATTCCTCACAATACATAGAAATTGAACTAACCATTTATTTTGAAAAGGGTATGAAAGAGTAGTTACCTAAGGTTGGGTTGCCTCCAACAAGCGCTCTTTTATTGTCACTAGCTTAACAGTTGTCCCTCATTAGGAAGGATGATGATCATAGTGCCTTAACCCTTCCCCTCTCACCGTGAGCTTCTGATGAGTCCATATTTGACGACATATTTTAGCTTGAATTGAATGAATTTCATCATATAAACTCACACTTATTCACTAAAAATAGCATACTTTTGTGTTTGATCCCTAGATTGTGCCTAAATGTGAAAGCATGCTCTTTTGTACTTATTTCGACTAATTTTATTCCATTTACCTTCTATTCGATACCTTGATGTTATTTGTGAGTGATTTCAGACGAATACGGTAGGAATGGCTTCGTGGGTATGGAAGAGGAGCATGCAATTGGGAGAAAACATGAAGAAAATAAAGGAGGAGAGCTCAGCCATGCGTGCGTGCACACAAGGATGCGTGCGTACGCATAAAATGGAAATCAGCATGCGTGCGTGAGCACAACTACTTGTGCGTACGCACAAGAACCCAAGCAGAGCGAATCCAGAGCATTGCGAAGTGTGCGTGCGCACAACCATCTGTGCGTACGCACAAGTGGAAATTCAGCGAAGTGTGCGGACGCACACGTCTGTGCGTCCGCATAGGTCCCAGTGCGTGCCTTCATTAAAATGCACGTGCACTCGTGATTTGGGGCTCTTTTTGGCCCATTTCTGAAGGCTTGAGGCTGGTTCAAGAGGCTATATTAAGGGAGCAACAACACATACCAAAGAAAGCCATCTTAGAGTAGGAAAAATACATATTAGGATTAGGAGTAGTGTAGTGTAGAAAATTCTCTCTTAGGGCTTTAATTAGGTTTTGTAAAATTTTATACTTCAAGTCTTGCTTTTGTATTTTGCAAGTTACATTGTAAGTATTTTTTTAATTTCTCTTTTAATTACATTACTTGTTCTACACTTTCTTATATTTTCATTTCTCTTGCCAATTTATATAGTTTTGCAATTTTGATGTTCTAGTTGTTTAATTTGATGTTGATGGCTTTTATATGTTTGCTTGAGTTATCTTTATTGATTTTGGTCATTTATGGTTCATAGCTTTCCTTAATTTACCAATTTTGCCATGTTTTATGTTTATTCCTACTATGTGTTCGATAAAATACCAATTTTGATTATGGGGTAATTTCCATCCCTTGGCTTGGGAAAAATGAGTTTATGGATTACTAGAGCCATAATGTCCAATATTTAGTGGTATTTCTTGGGGAGTTAGTTGACTCTTGTTTCCATTAAAGCTAGCCTTTTATCAACTAGTTTGGTAAGTTGGTTAGAACTTATGGATTAAGGTCAATTATGCTTGCTTGACTTACTCCTCGATGTTAGGGGTTAACTAGGCGAGATTAACTCATGATGATTATCATAGTTGTGGTTATGGCAAGGAAGGGATTCCATAACTCATCCCAAGTCAAGGTTTTATTTATGTTTTGAACCACTTTTCCATTACTTTTTAGCCTTACTTGTCCATATTACATACATAGTTTTTTTTATGCCTTTATTAGTTTATTAATTGCAATTTTGAACCGTTCTTTTATCTCTTTATTTGTTTGCTTCCTTATCATTGAAAACACCCCTTGTTTCCCACAACCAATTTTATGTACTCATGGGCATTAGTTCCTAGGGAGAACGACTCGAGGTTGAATTACTCTCGATCTCGGTTTATGTTTTGCATTTGAATATCATCTAAACTTTGATGTTGAGAGTTAGTTGTTGGTTTAGCTATACTTGCAACGAAGTGATCTTATTTTGAGAAATTCTAGACCAACACAAATTCTTTTCTATCAAATTGGCGCCATTGCCGGGGAACAAGCGTCATGAGTGCTATATTTTGGTTGTTATGAATATGTGAATAGTGTGAATAGATACTTTTTGGTTATTTGCTTGTTTTTGTTATTAATTAGGATTTTATTTCTTTTGTTACTTGATGTTTTTAGTTTTTATTTTCTATTTTCTCTATGAGTTATCACCCTCTTGGTTTGGAGTTTGTTTGTGCTTATTTTGTAGGGCTTGATAACCTCAATTTTGGATTGCATCATGGGATTGGAGCATCAATTATAGGAGGAGCAACCTCCTCCATATTACAATGAACCATACCCTCCCCAATATGCATACCCAACCCAAGGATATGGTGGATTCTACTATGACTATACACCTCCACCACCATATGCCTATGACCCCTACCCTCAACACAACCCTCAATCACCATTTTTTCAATCACCACGCCACCACCACCAAACACCTTCTTACACACCACCTCAAGATACTCATCAACATGAACTACCCTCCACATATCCAACCTTCTTCCCAACCAATGAACCTTCCTTCTTACCTAATTGTGAAGCTTTTCCACCGTTGATCCAAGACCATCAAGACCTTCAAGCCTTTATCCAAGAGCAAGAAGGATTCCGAAGAGCTCAAGGGCAAGTCATGGCTACCATAGCCGAAGCCGTGAACCGCTTGGTTCTACTACGCTCACCCGATCAAGGCACTCCTCTTGAAGAGTGTGAAGGAGTAATTGAAGGGTGTAGTGAAGAGGAGAGCATGGAGCCACAGGAGAAAGAAGAAGGGATAGAGCTTGAAGTGCAACAAAAGGAAGATAGTGAAGTATGTGAACCGAAGGAGAGAAAGAGAGAATAGAGGGAGATTGATCAAGATGAGGATTTCATCATTGATGATTTTTTGTCCTCCTTGATTAATCCCCTTAATGATCCTAATGAGCCTCTTCCCATTGAGTTTGAGAGAGACATGGAGGTAGACTTCTCACAACCTCCTTGTTATGGCTTGAGTAATGGGGAAGAGGAAGTTGGTGAGGAAGTAATTCTGGTCCAAGAACATATTGAGTGGGTAGCAATTTCACCTATGAGCATCATTGGCCCCCATCAATATGCTATCTTGGAGACGAACTACCAACTCATGGTCTTCCTTGGGTTGGTGCATGGTGGAAAAAAGGAGTGTTGGTAGCCAAAGAACTCCAAGGATCATCAAGAAGGTTAATTCAAGAATTGGAGTTCAAGCATGGTGTAGAGCACAATCGGGTAATTTTCAGAGAATGTTGGGTTGTTAGAAGGGTCAACTAGGAGCTTTTCCATCCGGCTTGGAGCATGAAGATTAACAAGAAGGTGACCGGATGCCTAGAATATGGGATCCCGGAGGATCCTCTAAGTGTAAGCATGGATGAAGATTCAAGGAGGAGTGGAAACACAAGCCACCCTAGCAAGAGTCTCCTCAATAAGTCCAACTTAAGGACTATAAACCAAAGTGCTAGGTGGGAGACACCTCACCATAGTAACATCTTTCTTACCCTTTCTCTTTGTTTATAGTCTTGATTTATTGCATTTTTGTTTATCTTGGTTAGCTTAGGATTAGTTTAGTTTTGATTTTAGTAGGTTAATTTTAGTACGGATTATGATTTTGTGATGTTTTGAATGTTTTGGGGTTAAAATGTTGATTGAGCTAAGGCATAGCACCTTAGAAATGAGAGAAAAATTTTTGCAAAACAGGGAACCTGTGCGTACGCACGATGCTGTGCGTGCGCACACAACTGTGAGTTTCGCGACCTATGCAAGCGCGCAAGCCTATGCGCACGCACACTAATTGTTATACCCTCTGTTCGCAGCGCCAGCACAACCTGTGCGCATGAACCCCTGACAAAGCCCTAGCGGAGTGTTGGTAGATTTCTCTTTAATATCACCTCGTAGTGAGTATAGCTCTACCAACAACAATCCTCGGGGGGTCAAATTTAGAAGAGGGATTTGGTTGTCACAAGTTCAACCCCAATAGAAATAACCGAAGTATTCAAACCTCGGGTCGTCTCACAAGGAATGGGCAAACATGTGCTTCGACATTGGTTAGAAATCCGGGGTTGTGAGTTATGAACATGAAAATAAATGGAAATCTTAACAAGCAAGTAATCTTAAATTGCAATAAACTAATTCAACTACCTACGTAAAACTTGAGCAATTCCAATGAACAAGCAATATTCTACTTAATTCTGCTTTAAACCGAACAAGTAACTATAACTAAGGCAATTGAAATTGGAAATTGGTTTTCAAATATGAATGACAAAAGCAACTCTTGACTAGGCATGGGAATTGGGATCACAATCCTCGTCCAACAACTATTTCTTGACAATTATAAGGAACCAAGCTCATTAAGTCTACCCCCAAAGTCTTAAGTATGTGATATCTACCCCTAGACTTGAGGTACGTCAAATGGCTTTGGCCACATCAACCCATAAGTCCCAACCTACCTACTAATTAAATTAGTAGTGGGTTGGCGTCAATGCGTATCAAATTCACCACCAAGGGCTCCGAAATCATCAAATCTATTAGACCCAATGACTCAAGTTTACCCAATTCCCTTGACATAGGTTAAGAGTGGAAAAGACTACTCCATAATCAAAGTAAACAATTCATCAAACACTTGGTAAGCATTAATAAAAGACATGTTCAAAATAGCAATTAAATTGAATTCCATAAATACCCACTAACAATTATCAACATACAATCAAGTAATCAACAAGATTAAACATAGAAATCATCAAAGTAACATCAACAAGTCAAGATTCACAACATTCATGAAATGGGTATAAGATGACAATTGACAAGAATCATAAAACTATCACTAAATGTAAGCAAGATTGTAACAAGGAATTCAAATTTAACAATTAAAACTGCAATTAACAAAATCCAATTTACAAATCAACAAGGGAAGATCAAAATAGAAACTAGATCTAGAGAGGAACAAGGGTTTCTCTCTCTAGAATAATCAAAAAACCAAAAACTAGCTAAAATTGTGTCCCAGTGTAAAATGAGTGATCTCTCTCTTTCCCCTAGCATCCTTGGGTCTTTTCCATGCAGAAACAGCTTGAATTTGGGCCTCCTTGGCCTCAGAAATCACCAGGCACGATTTCTCTTAATGAGGTCACATGCAGCTTCACACGCGTGCGCGCCATGCGTGCGCGCGCGCCGATTTATTTCATGATCCACGCGTGCGCGCCAGTTGCGCGTGCGCGTCGATAGGAATCTTCCAATCTGCATGGATGCGTCCATCCTTTCGCGCCGTTTCCAGCCAATCCCATCCACGCGTGCGCGTGGAGTGCGCGGATGCGCTGATGCTGCTGCTCCCAAGACTTCAATTCTTCATGTTCCTCCCTTTTTGTACATGCTTTCTCCCTCTCTTCTAAGTCATTCCTACCTTATAATTCCTGAAATTACTCAACAAAAATATCACGGCATCGAATGGCAATAGAAGAGGATTAAAATATGGCAATTTCAAGGCAAAATAAGCATGTTTTTCATCATAAAGTAATATTGGGAAGTGAACACAAAACCATGCATTTCTTGTGAATAAGTGTGAGAAATATTGATAAAATCCCCCAAAATAAGCACAAGATAAACCACAAAATCGGGGTTTATCAAATCTCCCCACACTTAAACCAAGCATGTCCTCATGCTTAAAATAAAAAGACCAAAGATTATGGTGGGAAAGGATTTATGAAATGCTAAGTACCTAAACGGATGCATGCAACTAATGTAAAATCATCTACCTACTTGGTCAAAAGTGAATCCATCCTTCAAGAATACATGTGAGCATATAGGGTGAAGATAGTATGCGATTCATGAATCCTACCAAATTGAATGTCACTAAAGAGTGCATATAACTTGCTAAACGAACGCTTGTGAAAGCCGGGAACAAGCATTGAGCCTCGAACCCTTACCGGAAATGTATCCGCTCTATTCGCTCAAGTGTCTAGGGTTCATCACTTAATCTCCTCCTAATCATGCTTTCCAAGCTTTGCCTTTCATCTAATCAACCAACAATTACTTAATGCATGCTTACAAGTATCATGAGGTCTTATTCATGGGTTGTAATGGGGCTAGGGTGAAGGTAAGGATGTATATGGCTAAGTGGGCTTAAAATTTAAGTCCTTGATCAACCTCGGATCCCACTAGACACCTAAAACAACCTATACAACTACAATACATTCCTAGCTACCCTTGAATTTTACCCTTTTTACATACTCATGCATCCTTTTCAATCCACCTACTATATGCATTGTTTTTATTACTTTATCTTGGGGCATTTTTGTCCTTTTTCATTACTTTCTTTCTCTCTCTTTTTTTTTGACATTATCATCATCCCCTTTTCTTTGGGGTTTCTTTGTGAACCAAAGTGTCAATGCATACGGTGTAATCATTTAGCACATGAGTATGTTCCCAAGATCCTAGAATTTTCAATTACACTACAATTACATGCCTATATACCTACCCGAATTTCTAGAGTATACCCCTCCTATTTGAGTGATACACATCCTAACTCACCTAACCTAATCAATGATTCAAATTCAGGGACATTCATGGTTTTTCACTTAGGATTGTTGATGTGCTCTATTTAAGAATAAGAGGGTTTATCAAAGGCTCAAAATTGGTTAGCAATGGTAGATATAAGGGTTAAGGCTATTTGGGAAAAGTGACTGTTGAAATGATGGCCTCAATCATGCAAATGCATTCATACACAAAGCAATGGACATATAGAATTAGACAAAGCAAGGATCACACTCATAGAGAGAGATATGCACACAAGAATGGAAATAATGGTTAAAAGATGTAACCATGTAATAGGCTCAAAACTTTCTTGCTTGTGTTCTTAACTCAATCACTATGTTCCAAAATACATTCTTAAAGCAAGTTTACTGCAGAAATTTTCAAAATTTTGGTAGGTCACCCAGAACACAGTTTCTTGGAAA
The DNA here is from genome assembly GCF_000816755.2 of Arachis ipaensis. Taxonomy (NCBI): domain Eukaryota; kingdom Viridiplantae; phylum Streptophyta; class Magnoliopsida; order Fabales; family Fabaceae; genus Arachis; species Arachis ipaensis. Next base: position 45,118,292 of record NC_029786.2, read on the forward strand.
GAAAGTTATTGTTTTGACCAAGTAACTCTATAGAAACTAACCATCATGCAAAGAGTATTTACAAGCAAGACTAACTACACATGCAATATGTAAAAAGAGAAAGATAAATCCATGGGTATTGAGGGGAAGAGAGTGTTACCCATGGAGATCGGTCGAACGACCTCCCCACACTTTAGAAATTAGCACAGTCCTCCGTGCTACGAATGATACGCAAGGGACGGTCGGGACCGGAGTCTTCACTGTCCCCTCCATCAGAACTTTCATCACTTGGGTTCGAGGTGGATGTGAATATCTCAGGGTCCTCCATGCTAGGGGCAACACACTGCAGAAGTTTCTTGATGTAAGTATATCGGCGGTGGTTACACCTCTCATATCTATCAAGCTTCCGGTGAAGATCTTCTATCCTTTGATGTGTGGATCTCAGTGGTGGTGATGATGAGCTAGAAGGAAAAAGAAGTGGTGGGGCCATGTCGAGGCTTGGTTTGTTCATGGGAAGATATAGGTATTTTTCGCTTGGGACCACATCGCCCTTAGCCGGAACCATAATCTTCTTATCCTTGGCTTCCCAAGAAACACCTGCAGCAGCGACTAAGTCAGATACCAAAGCTGAAAATGGCAGGTTACCCCGGTCGTGAACCTGACTCATTGCTTGCTTGTCAAGAGGTGGGATGTTCACCGGCTTCTCCGTGAGAATACACCAAACAAGTAAGGCAAGGTCCGCCGTGATGGACGACTTGTGAGTGCTAGGTAGTACATAGTGAGATAGGATCTGGGCCCAAGCTCTAGCTTCTACAGTGAGGAAGCGAGCGTCAATACTCTTGGGCCTCATCCGCAGTCGACCTTGGATCCAAAAAGATTCTGGCTCAGCAATGACTCAAAGGATCGAGTCCCAATCGAATCCATACTCTTCTCGCTGACGTAGGACTTTTTGGTAACCATCCATGTCACTTGGCACTGGTAAAACATTAAGCACTTGCTGAATAACCTCTTCTGAAATTGAGACTTGCTTACGGCGCATGTATACCGATTGAAGAGAGGAAAGGTGGTAGTTAGTATAAAATTCTTCCACCCAAGAGAGGTTGATTTCTTTTGGTTTCCTCAAGAGAAACTCCCTTCCTCGCTGTTCAATGCGGGGCAGAATATAAGGGGCAACCTTGTTTGGCGGAGCGAGCAGATGCTCGGGGTGATAGTTCCTTACTGCTATGGAGGGGAACGTAAGTTCACAGAAGCGGTTAGGGAACCTTTAAGAGTTTCTTGCCGGTTTGCCCTTGTCATTCTCATCAATAGGAGCAGGTGTCTTTCCGTTCTTTGATAAGGGTTTGGCTCCTATTGAAGAACGCGCCTTAGAATTTAATTTTTGGGGTGCCCTCTTTGCGGCCGGTTTCCTTGGAGCTATCTCTTTGCCTTTCTTGGTGGCCATCCTAAAAAGGAAGAGAAAGAAGGAAAACATTAAACCCAAGAAACAACTTGATGAAAACATGCAAGTGACTTGTAATGCCCATGATGAATATGAAAGCAAGGGGTATGTCACTTGTTATGGGATACAAGAGAAAGTAAGACATGCAAAGGCATGAAAAGAGTAGCCTCAAGCATCCTTGTTAAAAAGCAACTCATGTTTAATTAATATGGAATTGGTAAGTATAAACTTGAAACAAACAAATTAGACTCAATGTATTCAAGAAGAAACAAGTGAGTGAGGAGGGAACACCAAATTGAAAGTACATGGCTAAATTGAACCAAAATGGTATGTGTGCATTTCCTCGAACACTTGGCGTGCAATAATCAAGCAATGAGCAATTATGAGATACCAAACCAATTCAAAGCCCAAAATGGAACATCAATCATCACATAAACATCACACCATGGTAAAAGAGTGACAAAAGATCTAGTGATGCAAATTAAGTTCAAGTTCAACATCCATGGAGAAATAAAAAAAAGAGAGGGAAAATAAGCAAATAAAAACAAGAAACAGCATCATCAAGTAAAAGAGAAACTAAGTAAAGCAACAAGAAGCATTTACTTACAAGAAATAGCATAAGTAAAAGTGGGAGTAAAGGAAAGGAAGAAGTTAAACCTTGAAGAGTATGAAAAAGCAAGGTTGAATCTTCTTTTGTGAAGATGAGAGAGGAAATAGGAGAAGTGTAGCGCCACCGGAAAAGGGTGGTTGTCACCGGTGAGTGGCCGGAGACAATGGTGGTGGGTTGTGTAAGAAGAAGAAGAGAAGAGAAATGATGAAGAGAGTGGGAGAATGAACTAAGAAAGAAAAAGAAGTGTGAGTGAGAAAGGAAGTGAAACGGCGCGAACTATAAAACTGACTCGCGCAACCAGGGAGCGCGCGCAAGGTGCGCTGACGCGTCGGTGAGGGTATTAGCTGAGGGCGTGTGCGCGTCAGTGGCGCGCTCGCGCAAGAGGAGAGGAGTTGTGCCCCAGGCATAAAAGTGGCACAAACCTGGCTCAAGTTTCTGGTTTTTTGTACCAGGGTGACCCAGGGAGGCATGCGCGCGGACGCGCACCATGCGCGGACGCGTGCTTGTGGTATTCTACAGCTAGCGCGGGCGCGCACTACGCGCGGACGCATCAGTTTTGGCACAAAGTTAGCCCAATCGTGGCACAACTCTCTGGTTTTTGTACCGGAGACTTCACATAGCCCCATCGGCACGCGCAGGCGGCATGTACGCGAACGCGTGGGTGCCTGGCGCGAGTTGGGCACGAAGTTGGCCTAACTCTCAGGTTTTTGGCCTGAAATTGGGAATTCGCAACCGGCGCGCGCGCGCACTGTGCGCTTGCGCGTCGGTACCCTTTTCAAAGAAAAATTTTTGTTTTCTTTATCTCTTTTCACAACCTATCTATATGAACATTCTACCTATTTAACAGAATCAACAAAGCTAGCATTCCTAAGCACTCAATCAATCATCAAAAGATCATAAAATTCAAAGAATTAAAGATACTAAAAGATGGTATAAACAAGGAAGATCTTACCACGGTGGGGTGCCTCCCACCAAGCACTTTTCTTTAACGTCCTTAAGTTGGACGGTCCTCTTCTTAAGCTTCATCTCTACCTGGTGCATCCTCCAATATGTACACCTCTAGCTCCCTTGGAGGTTTGCAACCATGATATTTCTTCACTCTATGCCCATTCACCTTGAAAGTTGCTTCACTTTTGGGATCAAACAATTCTACCACTCCGTAGGGCTTTATTTCTTTCACCTTAAAAGGTCCTTCCCACCTAGAACGGAGCTTGCCAGGCATAAATCGAAGCCTTGAGTTGTAGAGGAGGACTTCATCTCCTTCTTTAAAGTCCTTCTTCCGAATGTGATGGTCATAGAATGCTTTAGTCTTTTCCTTGTAAATTCGGGCATTCTCATATGACTCGTTCCTCAAACACTCAAGCTCTTCTAGTTGTAACTTCCTAGCTTCACCTGCCTTGGTTAAATCCATGTTGTACTGCTTTACCGCCCAATATGATCGATGCTCAATCTCCACCGGAAGATGGCATGCCTTACCATAGATGATCCGGAAGGGACTCATCCCTATCAGAGTCTTGTAGGCTGTTCTGTATGCCCATAGTGCATCTCCTAACCGGAGGCTCCAATCCTTTCTTTGTGGATTGACCACTTTTTCCAAGATTCTCTTGATTTCCTGGTTGGACACTTCCGCTTGCCCATTTGTTTGCGGATGATAAGCAGTAGCAACCTTATGCGACACTCCATAGCGCTTGAGCAATGCTTCTACCTTCCTGTTACAAAAGTGGGATCCTTGGTCGCTCACGATTGCTCATGGCGACCCATAACGGCATACAATGTGATTCCTAATGAAAGAAACAACGGTATTGGCGTCGTCAAGGTGGGTAGGCAGGGCCTCCACCCACTTTGACACGTAGTCAACCGCTAACAGAATGTAGAGATACCCACTAGAGTTGGGAAACGGCGCCATAAAGTTAATGCCCCATACATCAAATATCACACAGAACAACATAGGTTGCTAAGGCATTTCATCCCTTTGGGATGTGTTTCCCGACTTCTGACACTGATGGCAAGACACACATAACCGGTTAGCATCCTTGAATAGGGTTGGCCACCAGAATCCACAATCCAACACCTTTTTAGCAGTCCTTTGTGGGCCAAAGTGGCTACCACAGTCGGACGAATGACAAGCTTCCAGAATTGGTTAAAATTCGGATTCTGGGACACACCTTCGAATTACTTGGTCTACACCTCTCTTCCACAAGTGAGGGTCATCCCAAATATAGTATTTGGAATCACTCCTCAACTTGTCCCTTTGGTTTTTCGAAAATTTGGGAGGGAAGATTCTTGCAACCAAGTAGTTCGCCATTGGGGCAAACCAAGGAAAACTAGCCGACACAGCATGCAGAATATCCAATGGGAATGAGTCATTGATCGGAAATGGATCAGTTTTTAAATTCTCAATGTGGCTTAAGTGATCCGCAACAAGGTTTTGAGATCCACTCCGGCCCCTAATCTCAATGTCGAATTCTTACAAAAGCAAGATCCAATGTATGAGTCTAGGCTTTGACTCATTCCTTGTCAATAAATACTTCAAAGCTGCATGATCCATGTATACCACTATCTTTGAACCTAGCAAATAAGATCTGAATTTATCTAAAGCATGAACAATGGCTAAGAATTCTTTTTCGGTAGTGGTATAGTTGGATTATGTGGCATCTGGTGTCTTAGAAGAGTAAGCAATGACATAAGGAAGTTTACCCTCGCGCTGTGCAAGCGCGGCACCCACAACATAGTTTGACGCATCGCACATTATCTCAAACGGCAACGTCCAGTTGGGGCTTCGCACAATCGGTGCTATGGTGAGAACTTTCCTTAACTCTTCAAAAGCTTTTACACATTCACTGTCGAACTCAAAATCCACATCTTTTTGGAGTAGGCGCGACAATGGCAAAGCAATCTTGCTGAAGTCCTTAATAAAGCGCCTGTAAAATCCTGCATGTCCCAAAAACGAGCGGACCTCCCTCACGGATGAGGGGTGAGGCAAAGTAGTGATAACATCGACCTTGGCCGGGTCCACAGAAATGCCTTCACTAGAGACTACATGTCCTAACATTATGCCTTGTCGTACCATAAAGTGACATTTTTCAAAATTTAAGACAAGGTTGGTGTCAACACATCTAGCTAGGACCTTGGCCAAGCTCTCTAAACAACAATCGAATGAGATACCATAAACGCTAAAGTCGTCCATAAAAACTTCTAGACAATTCTCCATTAGATCGGAGAAGACACTCATCATGCACTTCTAAAAAGTAGCGGGTGCGTTACATAGTCCAAATGGCATCCTTTTATAGGCAAAGGTGCCAAACGGACATGTAAACGTGGTCTTCTCCTGATCTTCAGGAGCAATATGTATCTAAAAATATCCAGTAAATCCATCAAGAAAACAGTAGTGAGATTTACCTGCCAAGCAGTCTAGCATCTGATCAATGAAGGGTAAGGGGTAATGGTCCTTCCGTGTGGTGGCGTTCAATCTTCTGTAGTCAATACATACTCGCCCCGCATTTTGAACTCTTTTAGTGACCATTTCTCCGTCTTCCTTCTTGACCGTTGTGATGCCCGACTTCTTGGGGACAACTTGAACCGGGCTCACCCACTCACTGTCAGAAATAGGGTATATGATATCCGTATCCAGTAGTCGGGTGACCTCTTTCTTCACTACGTCGAGGATGGTTGGGTTGAGCCTCCTTTGCAGTTGCCGAACCGGCTTGGCTCCATCTTGGAGAAATATCCTATGCATGCACTTACGCGGGTCAATTCCCACAATATCCGCAAGACTCCATCCTATTGCTTTCTTGTACTTTCTTAGAACGTCTAGGAGCTTTTCCTCTTCTTCACTTGAGAGCTCGCTAGCAATAATAACTGGAAACCCACAGTTGTCTTCTAAGAACGCATATTTCAGATGGGAGGGAAGGGGCTTCAGTTCACTTGTTACCTCAAGATGAGGTCCCTTTTCATCAAGCTCATGGGACTCATTCCTGACAACTTCTTTAGGTTCATCCTCTTGGTCATCCATCTCCTCAACAGTGGGGTAGCACAATTTGTCATGATCTTCTTCTTGTACTTCTGCTACCACTTCATCAATTATATCGCATCGGAGCATAGAGTGTTCTTCGGGAGGATGTTTCATGGCTTCCTATAAATTGAACTTGATAGTCTTGTCTCCAACCCCAAAGGAATATATACCGGTGAAGGCATCTAGCTTGAACTTGGAGGTTTTGAGGAAGGGTCTACCAAGTAGGACGGAGGATGAGCTTCTACCTTCCGTTGGAGGCATCTCAAGGATGTAAAAGTCAACCAGAAAAACCAAATCCTTAATTGCCACAAGTACATCTTTAGCTATCCCCATTACTGTGATCACACTTTTATCAGCTAAGGCAAACCTCGCCGCCGATTTCTTCAATGGAGCTAAATTCAACCGCACATAGATGGAAAGCGGCATGATGCTAACACAAGCTCCCAAGTCACACATACAATCATGAAAAGTGTATCCACCAATACAACAAGACACTAAGCACGGTCCAGGGTCACCACATTTTCTTGGAATAGGCTCCATCAAGGAAGAAATCGAATTACCCAAGGATAGTGTCTCCAATTCCCCTATTCTATCCTTGTGAGTACACAAGTCTTTCAAAAATTTTGCATACTTGGGGATTTGTTGAATAGCGTCAAGGAGTGGTATGGTTACCTCGACCTTCTTGAACACGTGGAGCATGTCTAAATCAAATTCTGGTGTCTTCTTTGCTTTCTTCACCATGGAAGGAAATGGAATAGGAATTGATTCATCAATTATAGCTTTCCTCTTGGGTTCCTTGAGGTTTACTCCTTCTTCCTCATGCCTTTTGTCTACCACCTCTTCTTCATGTGGAGTTCCAACAACTACCTCTTCCTCATGTATTTCTCCCATGACTCTTGGGGGTATCTCCTCCAATGTAGTTCTGGACCGTAGAGTAATGGCGTTGAGCCCGCCTCTTGGGTTTGGTTGGGGTTGTGATGGAAGGTTGGAGGAACTTGAGGGTTGAGTGGTGTTGTTATTGGGAGTTGGTGGTTGGCTTGACATGTTCATCTTTGGAAGCTCCCCTTCTCTCTAGAACCTAGGATTTTTAGTTTAATTTCCTTGTAATTTCTATGTTTAATTCTTGTTTTGATCTAGTTTCTTCTACCTTTCTTTGTTCTATTGTCTTAATTTCCTTGTTTATCTTGTTAATTTCTCATTTTAGTTGTCTTTTATGTTTATGCACACTCTTGTCACTTTAATTTACATTCAATGCAATTTTATGCTTCATGCCATTTATTGCTTTATTGAGTTAGTGTCTTTAGTTTCCTTGCTTAATAGTTGTAGCATTTATTATTTCTTGTCATTTTACCATGCTTTCTTTACATGCCACCAAGTGTTTAACAAAATGCTTGGTTGGATTTTTGCTTAGTTTCTCATACTCTTGGTTGGGAATTTGGGTGTTTGGGTGAACTTGAGTGATGGATATCCATTCCACATTGTATGAGGGTTGTTAATTAATTTAGTTTCCCTTGACTCTATGTGACCCCTTTAGTGTTGACTTAGGACTTAGGGATTGAGGTTAATTATGCCTAATTGACTTATCCTCGATGTAGGGTTGACTAATTGGGATTAATTCACACACAATTACCATGTTTGTGGTCTACAACTAGGATAGGAATCCTTAATTACCCACTTCTTGCCAAGAGTTCTTTTTAGCATTTAATTTCCCTTTCTTGCTTTAATTGTTTTGACTTTCAATTTCTTGCATGCTATGTTACCTTCTTGCACTCTAATTTCTTGCCATTTACATTTCTTGTCAATTGCAATCTTCCAACCCCCATTTCTCTCATAGTCAATAATATGACATTTCATTTGCAACTCCTAGGGAAAACGACCCAGGATTTAAAACTCCTGGTTAATTTTGTATTGATTGTGACATTTTCATATTGAAATTTGATATTGGTCAATTGTTGGGTTTGGAACTATACTTGCAATGCGGATCTTATTTTGGGATAAATTCCGAACCCACTTTAGGCTTGTATCAGGTAACCACTTCCTTTTTCAACACCAATTCTTAATCTTCTTTGTTAGTTGGTTGTTGTATTGCATGATAGGTTGTTTAGTTAGAGTTTGTACATATTTTACCGCTTATTTCTTGTTAGGACTACTTGATTAGAGTGATGATTTCTCTTCCAAGAAAACTATTTTAGGGCACTCTACAAATCCCTACCAATTTGAAAAAAATTATGGTTTGGAATTTCACACAAATATTTCTGTTGATAGTATAGTTCCCAACCGATAATTAATACACAATCAAAGTTTTAATAAGATTAGTTGTCACAAGTACAAATCCCAATAAAAATTAACCGAAGTATTCAAACCTCTGGTCGTCTCACAAGGAATTGCAATGAAGTGATCAATTATTAGCTATGAAGAAACAAGGGGTTTGATTTGGTATTTTTGACAAGAAAATATAAAAGAAAGTAAATGACAAGAACTAATAAAGAAAGGAAAAGAAGTTTTGGCTAAGACTTGGAAATTGAGATCACCATCCTTGTCTACAAACTATGTATTGACAATTATAAGGAACCAAGCTCATTAAGTCTACTTCTATGCTTGAAGTACGTATAATGCCTACTTCTAAGCTCGAAGTACATCAAACGGCTTGATCAATCTCAACTCATAAGTCCCAATCCAACTACTAATTGACCACTAGGGTTCTCAGATCACCAAATCAATTAGACCTAATGACTCAATATCACCCAATTCCCTTAGCCTAGGCCGAGAGTAAAGAAAACTACTCTAAAACTAGTGAAAACATTTTAACAAACACCTAGAGTGCAATAAAAGTAAACATCACAAAATGCAAGAATTAATGAAACCCATAACTAACATAAGTAAGAAATCATTAATAACAATGAAGGTAAACATCAAAAGGACATGGAAATATAAAATTGTATTAAAAGGAAATTGAAATCAACAAAAGTGCATGAACATAAGAGCAACAAAATAAAGGAAATGACAAGTAAAACTAGAAGAGTAAAGATATGACAACAAGAAATTAAAAGGGAAAACTAAATCAAAACAAGAATTAAGCTATAGATATAAGAGAATTTGACCTAAACTACCCTAAATTCTAGAGAGAAGGGAGAGCTTCTCTCTCTAGAATTCTAACCTACAACATGATGAAAACTACACTATGACTACTCCCCCCTAATCCCTTGCAATCCTTGGGATCAAAAGCATCAGAGATGAGTTGGATTTGGGCCTCCTTGGGCTCAGAAATTGCCCCAGCGTATCGCCTTTAGTGAGGTCACGTGCAGCTTATCACGTGTACGCATGGGTCACGCGTACGCGTCGCATTGCAAAACTCCTTTTCACGCGTGCGCCTGGGTGACGCGTGCGCGTCGCTAGTGAATCTCCTTCTCACGCATTCGCGTGGGTGACGTGTACGCATGGCCTTGAGTTCAGCAAATCCTAATTCCTTCATGAATTCTCCATTTTTGCATGCTTTTTCTTCATTCCTTCACCCCAATCTTTGCCTTGTAATCCTAAAATCACTTAACAAACATATCAAGGCATCGAATGGAATGAAAGTGAATTAAAATTAGCGATTCAAAAGCCTAAAAATCATGTTTTTACTTTTAAGCACAAATTAAGAGAAATTCACAAAACCATGCTATTTCATTTGAATAAATGTGAGAAAAGTCGATAAAATCCCCTAAATTCAACACAAGAAAAACCACAAAATTGGGGTTTATAAAACCTCCCCACACTTAAACTTAGCATGTCCTCATGCTAAACCAAGAAAGACAAGAAATGGGGTATGAACATTTATTCAATGCAAATAAACTATATGAACCTACCTACATGCATGCAGTAAATGCAAAATCATTCTACCTACTTAGTTAAAAGCAAATCAATTTTCAAGAACATATATGAACAAGTAGAGCTAAGTAGTATGATGACTCATGAATCCTCCCAATTCAAATATCAAAATGAAGTTCAAATAGACTTGTAAGAAGAAAGCTCGTGAAAGCTGGGAACAAGGAATTGAGCATCGAACCCTCACCGAAAGTGTATCCGCTCTAGTCGCTCAAGTGTATAGGGTTGATTCGCTCAATTCTCTTCTAATCCTGCTTCCCAAGATTTTTTTTTCATCTAACAATTAACAATTGTTCAATGCATTCATACATTCATCATGAGGACTTATTTATAGGTTGTAATGGGGCTAGGGTCAAGGTAAGGATGCATATGGTCAAGTGAGCTTGAAATTTGATTCTTTGATTAACCTAAGCTCTCAACAAATACATACAACAACCTATACAATTCTAATACAATACTTAGCTACCCATGATTCCCACTTTTTTTTTCCACATACTCATGCATTCTCTTTAATTCACATTCCATATGCATTGTTATTATTACTTTGCTTTGGGTCATTTTTGTCCCCTTTTTATTGCTTTTATTTTTCTCTTTTTCTTTATCCATTTTTTTCTTTTATATATATTTTTTCTTTTTTTTTCTTCTTTTTTTTCACATAAAGTATATACAAATGTATCAATGCATATGGTTTAAACATTTAGTGCTTGAATATGTACCCAATCTCATGATTTTCAACAAAAATACAAAATACACTTTTACCTCAACCAATATTCCCAAGTTTCCCATACCCAAATGATACACACACTCACTAGCCTAAGCTAATCAAAGATCCAAATTAAGGAACATTTATTATTTTTCACTTAGGGTAGTGATATGCTAAAATTAAGAACAAAAGGGATTAAATAGGCTCAAGATTGGCTAACAATGGTTGATGAAAGGTAGGCTATTTGGGTAAGTGAGCAATTTGAAATGATGGCCTCAATCATATAAATGCATTCATACACAAAATAATGGACATATAGAATCAAACAAATCAAAGATTGCAATCATAGAAAGAGAATAATACACACAAGAATGGAAATAAGTGGTTATATGATGTAACCACACAATTGGGCTCAAAACTCACATGGTGTATTCTTAGCTCAAAAACTTTGTTCTAAAATAAATTCTTCAAGCAAGTTCAACACTAATTTTTTTTTCAAATTGGTAGGGATTGGTAGGGTGCCCTAGCGTCCCCTAAAACAGTTTTCTTGGAAGAGAAATCATCACTCTAACCAAGTAGTCCTAACAAGAAAGAAGCGGTAAAATATGTACAAACTCTAACTAAACAGTGCAACCTATCATGCAATGCAACAACTAACTAACAAAGAAGATTAAGAATTGGTGTTGAAAAAGGAAGTGGTTACCCACGGAGGTCAGTCGGACAATCTCCCCACACTTAGAAATTTGCACCATCCTCGGTTCATGCAAAGAAAAGCAAGGTGGACGGGTTGTTACAACTGATGAGCTCCTTCAAAAGATTGTGTGGATGAACTTGTTTGTTGCCCCATTTAGAAGCTTTTTCTTTCCCTCTTGGTGGCCAGCCTAAAAGGAGAGAAAAAGAAAAAAAATTAAGCTTACAACAAAGATATCAAAGCAAGTAGAATATAAGCGGGGGTTAATTCCAAGTAAGAGTAAGATTCTCAACTACATGGTAGCTACAACATGTGAGTGAGAAAGCAATGTAAGTAAGGGGCATATCACTAATACTTGATGCACGAGTAAAGTCAAAGCATAAGTAAATGTCATGAAGAGCATGTTGAGCACCAAGTTCAAACAAGAATTGACACCAACAAGATTTGTGATAAGCGTGAGAGCATTTGGTCCCATCCTAACTCAATGATAATGAGGCGCAAAAACAAAGAATAATGAGTTAGGAAGGACTAAAGCACTAATCTTGTGTGTAGAACAAATATTACAATTAATGCAACAAGTCACAAAGCACCAAAATAATGCAAGAGATTCTCAATAATTTAGTATGAGTATCCAACACTAATGTTAAAATAAGAAACTTAGAAAAGAGAAAAAGGTATAAAAACAAAATTAAACTTTAATGAATGAAAATAAGCGAATGCAACATACAAGAAAATGAAAAATAAGAAAAATGTGAAGTGGAATTTTGAGGATAGGGAGAAAGAGAAAGCAAGAAAGGAAGAAGAGAGAAGAAGAAAGGAGAAAGAAGAAAGAAGAAAGGAAAAGAAAACAGGGCAGCAACAGGGGAAACAGGGTGCGGAGGCGACGCGCGCGCTTCGTCCACGTGTAAGTGTGGAAAGCAGGGAAAGTCATATCACGCGTGCGCGTCGTCCACGCTTGCGCGTGGAAAGCAGAAAACAGAGGGGACGCGTACGTGTCACCCACGCTCACGCATGGGTTGCATTGTGCTCCTGGCACAAAGCGCGCACAACTTCAGCGTAACTCTCTGGTTTTTGTACCAGGAGTTGCAAAATCAGCATACGATGCATACGCGTCACTCACGCTCACGCGTGGGTCTGCGAAAAAGGCCGGTGACATGTATGCCTTGTCCACGCTTACGCGTGGAACGTCCCCTTTTATTTTTTTACAACATGAAAATAGAAACAGGGCACTCTCCTAATCTATAAGAATTCTAAAGCAACCAAAATTCAAATTTAACAACAAATCTTTTGGTTTTTGAAAAATTTTCAAATACACTACAAACAAAACTTACACTTCAAGCAAAACACAACTCAACAACAACTATTCCAAACAAGATATGAATCTAATAAGCAATCTATCAATAAAAATAAAATGTATAAGAGTATAGAAAATAAGAAAAACTACCTACAATGGCAACTCAATTCATTCATTGATTATATCTACAAGAGAAATGAAAAGAGTTTACCATGGTGGGTGTCTCCCACCTAACACTTTTAGTTTAAGTCCTTAAGTTGGACAATTGGGAGGCTCCTTGTCAAGGTGGTTTATGCTTGTACTCATCCTTGAACCTCCAAGGATGCTTGCTCCTCAAACGGCTGTCAGAATTTCCAACTGACTTCACCAAGCTTGGGTGAAGTTCTTCCCAAGATATGAGCTTCCAAAATTGGTCTTCATGTTGTGATCCGGGATCCTATATCTTATTTTCACACCCATCTTCTAATTGATCATCATTGTTCCATTCGGGTGGTAGGCACATAGAATTCTCATTACAGCACCAAATTCTCCTCCTAGATCCATACAGTTTAGCACTCTTCCAACCATGGAGGCTATGCATTGAGGGTTCAACCTAATGAGCCTAACATTATTTTTCCAACCACTACACAATTCTCTCCTACTCTTAACTCCACAAAGAGCTCTAAGTTGTCCATCCATTTCAAGCAAACCATATTCAAATGAGAAAGTAAAGCTTAGGGATAGGAATTTTACCCACTTAAATGTTGTGTTGGATAGTGACTTAAGAAGGGGTGGTCCCAATGATCTTGCAAGTTCCACTCCCTTGGGCTCTTCCTTGACTACCTCCACCTCTTGGCAAGCTTCTTCAATTTCAATTCCTTGCTCACCAACTTCTTCTATACACCCCTCATTGCTCAAACCATGTGTCGGAGGTTGTGCACGATCCTCATTGTCATCAAATTCATAACACAATGAGGGAGGTTCATCAATTCGAAAAGACACATTGGTTGGTGTGGAATCATCTTCAATGATGGAGCTTGCTTCATGCTCAACCTCTTCCTCTTGGTAGCTTCCTTCGAATTCAATCTCTTCTTTATTTCTTACCAAGGGTATGGGAGGTGAGGTATCTTCTTCTTTAATCTCTATGTCAAGCCCAATGGGAGAGGATTCAATTGTAGATAGGAATTCATCAATGATTGAATCCATCTCTTGATCAACCTCTTCAAAGTCTTCAACTATGATATGCCTTGGAGGTTGTACACCCACCTCAACATCAATGTCAAGCTTCTTGGAAGAGGGCTCTCTAATTCTACATTCCTATGGACTTCCAACATCTCCTAGGTCTTTGGTGCACGAAATTGGGATTACACTTTTCACAATTCCGCACAACTAACCAGCAAGTGCACTGGGTCGTCTAAGTAATACCTTACGTGAGTAAGGATCGATCCCACGGAGATTGTTGGCTTGAAGCAAGCTATGCTTATTTTGTAAATCCTAGTTAGGAGATTAATGATGAGAGTGATTGTATTTATGAAAAATAAATAACATGAAATAAATAGTACTTGTAATTCAGTAATGAGAAACAGGCTGAGGTTCCGGAGATGCTCTGTCATCTGAATCTCTGCTTTCCTATTGTCTTCTTCTCCAAACACGCATGGCTTCCTTCAATGGCAAGCTTTATGATCCTCTCGGATGAAAAATACCAGGTACAATCTCTGCACGGCTAATCAACTGTCGGATTTCTCGTCTCGGATGAAAAATACCATGTACAGCTACCGCACGGCTAATCATCTGTCGGTTGCCACTAGCGTCAGAATAGGACCCTTGTCCTTTTGCACACTGTCACTGTGCCCAACATTCGCATGTTTGAAGCTCGTCACAGTCATTCCTTCCTAGAAGCTACTCGGAATACCACAGATAAGGTTTAGACTTTCTGGATCCCAGGAATGCTGCCAATTGGTTCTAGCCTATACCACGAAGGTTCTAACCTCCGGACTCGATCCGTGGGTTAGAAACCCAAGTGATACGCACTCAAGCTATCGCCCAATGACTACGTTGAGCTCAGATAGAATAGGAGTGGTTGTTAGGCACGCATTCATAGGTTGAGGATAATGATGAGTGTCACGGATCATCATATTCTCTATACTAAAGTACGAATGAGTATCTTAGAATAGAATCAAGCGTGATTGAATAGAAAACAGTAGTAATTGCATTAATCCATTGAAACACAGCAGAGCTCCTCACCCCACCTATGAGGTTTAGAGACTCATGTCGTAGAAGATACAATATGAAGTAAAAACTGTCATAAGGTGCTAAATGAATCTCTAAAAGTAGTTTTTATACTAAACTAGTAACTTAGGGTTATAGAGAATGAGTAACTAGGTGTAGATAGTGCAAAATTCCACTTCCAGGGCCCACTTGGTGAGTGTTTGGGCTGAGCTTTCAAGCTTCCACGTTCATATGCCTCATATTGAAGTTAAACGCCACCCTGGGTGCCAAAATGGGGGTTTAACGCCGAAAAGTATGCCAGTTCTGGCATTTTACGCCAGAAAGTTTTTGGCTGGCTTTAACGCCAGTTTGAGCCATCAAATCTCGGGAAAAGTATGGACTATTATATTTGTCTGGAAAGCCCAAGATGTCTGCTTTCCAACGCAATTGAGAGAGCGCCAATTGGGCTTTTGTAGCTCCAGAAAATACATTTTGAGTGCAAGAGGGTCAGAATCCAACAGCATCTGTAGTCCTTTCTCAGCCTCTGAATCAGATTTTTGCTCAGGTCCCTCAATTTCAGCCAGAAAATACCTGAAATTACAAAAAAACACACAAAGTCATAGTAATGCCCAGAAATATGATTTTTGAATAAAAAATAATAAAAATATAATAAAAGGTAACTAAAATATACTAAAAACTACCTAAAAACAATGCCAAAAATGGTATAAATTATCTGCTCATCACAATACCAAACTTAAATTGTTGCTTGTTCCCAAGCAACTAAAAACAAAATAGGATAAAAAGAAGAGAATATACAATAAATTTCAAAAATATCAATGAGGATTAGTTTCAACTAAATGAGCAGGACTAGTAGCTTTTTGCTTTTGAACAGTTTTGGCATCTCACTTTATCCTTTGAAGTTCAGAATGATTGGCCTCCATAGGAACTCAGAATTCAGATAGTGTTATTGATTCTCCTAGTTCAGTATGTTGATTCTTGAACACAGCAACTTTATGAGTCTTTTCCATGACCCTAAGCATTTTGTTTTCCAGTATTACCACCGGATACATAAATGCCACAGACACATAATTGGATGAACCTTTTCAGATTGTGACTCAGCTTTGCTAGAGTCCCCAGTTAGTGGTGCCCAGAGTTCTTAAGCACACTTTTTTTGCTTTGGACCATGACTTTAACCGCTCAGTCTCAAGCTTTTCGCTTGACACCTTCATGCCACAAGCACATGGTTAGGGACAACTTGGTTTAGCTGCTTAGGCCAGGATTTTATTCCTTTGGGCCCTCCTATCCATTAATGCTCAAAGCCTTGGATCCTTTTTACCCTTGCCTTTTAGTTTAAAGGGTTACTGGCTTTTTCTGCTTGCTTTTTCTTTTTCTTTCTTTTTCTTTTATTTTTCGCCACATTTTGTGTTTTTTTTTTCACTGTTTTTTCTTGCTTAAAGAATCAATTTTATGATTTTTCAGATTATCAATAACATGTCTCCTTTTTCATTATTCTTTCAAGAGCCAACAATTTTAACATTCATAAACTTCACTATCAAAAATATGCACTGTTCAATCATTCATTCAGAAAACAAAAAGTATTGCCACCATATCAAAATAATTAAACCAACATCAAGATAAATTTCGAAATTATGCACTTCTTGTTCTTTTTCAGAAAACATTTTTCATTTAAGAAAGGTGAAAGATTCATGGAACATTCATAGCTTTAAGACATAGACACTAAACACTAATGATCATGTAATGAAGACGCAAACATAGTTAAAACATAAAGCATAAAAACCGAAAACAGAAAAGAAAATAAACAAGGAGATTAAGGAACGGGTCCACCTTAGTGATGGTGGCTTCTTTTTCCTCTTGAAGAACCAATGGAGTTCTTGAGCTCCTCTATGTCTCTTCCTTGCCTTTGTTGAGGTCCATGAGTGGGCTCTCTTGTTTTCTCCATCCTCTTTCTAGTGATGGGTGATGAGCGGATAATTTATACGCTTTTTGGCATTGTTTTTACATAGTTTTTAGAATGATTTAGTTAGTTTTTAATATATTTTTATTAGTTTTTAAATAAAAATCACATTTCTGGACTTTACTATGAGTTTTAGTATTTTTCTGTGATTTCAGGTATTTTCTGGCTGAAATTGAGGGACTTCAGCAAAAATCAGATTCAGAGGTTGAAGAAGGACTGCAGATGCTGTTGGATTCTGACCTCCCTGCACTCAAAGTGGATTTTCTGGAGCTGCAGAATTCCAAATTGTGCGTTCTTAATTTCGTTGGAAAGTAGACATCCAGGGCTTTCCAGCAATATATAATAGTCCATACTTTGCCCGAGTTTAGAGGATGCAAACTGGCGTTCAACGCCAGTTCCATGTTGCATTCTGGAGTTAAACGCCAGAAACAGGTTGCAAAGTGGAGTTAAACGCCAGAAAGAGGTTGCAAAGTGGAGTTAAACGCCAGAAAGAGGTTACAAACTAGCGTTCAACTCCAAGAGAAGCCTCTACACGTGTAAAGCTCAATGCTCAGCCCAAGCACACACCAAGTGGGCCCCGAAAGTGGATTTCTGCATTATTTACTCATTTCTGTAAACCCTAGTAACTAGTTTTGTATAAAAAGGACTTTTTACTATTGTATTTACATCTTTGGATTTTCTTTTGATCCTTTGATCATGTTTAGGGGGCTGGCCTCTCGGCCATGCCTGGACCTTGTTCTTATGTATTTTCAACGGTAGAGTTTCTACACACCATAGATTAAGGTGTGGAGCTCTGCTATTCCTCATGAATTAATGAAAAGTACTATAGTTTTTTTATTCAATTCAAGCTTATTCCTATTCTAAAATGTTCATTCGCACCCAAGAACATGATGAATGTGATGATTATGTGACGCTCATCATCATTCTCACTTACGAACACGTGCCTGACAAACACTTCTGTTCTACATGCAAACAAGCTAGAATGAATATCTCTTAGATATCTAATACAGAGGACCGAGTCTGAGATATTAGAATCTTTGTGGTATAAGTTAGAACCGATGGACAGCCATTCCTGAGATTCAGAAAGTCTAAACCTTGTCTGTGGTATTCCGAGTAGGATCAGGGAGGGGATGGCTGTGACAAGCTTAAAACTCGCGAGTGCTTGGCGTAGTGACAGACGCAAAAGGATAGTAAATCCTATTCCAAGTATGATCGAGAACCGACAGATGATTAGCCATGCAGTGACAGGGCATTGGACCATTTTCACAGAGAGGACGGGATGTAGCAATTGACAACGGTGATGCCTAACATACAGCTTGCCATGGAAGGGAGTAGGAATGATTGGATGAAGACAACAGGAAAGCAGAGGTTCAGGAGGAACGAAAGCATCTCTATACGCTTACCTGAAATTCTCACCAATGAATTACATAAGCATCTCTATCCTAGTTTATATTTTATTTATATTTATTATCAATTCACCATAACCATTTGAATCCGCCTGACTGAGATTTACAAGGTGACCATAGCTTGCTTCAGGCCGACAATCTCCGTGGGATCGACCCTTACTCACGTAAGATTTATTACTTGGACGACCCAATGCACTTGCTGGTTAGTTGTGCGAAGTTGTGACAAAGTGTGATTCATGTTTGAGAGCACCAAGTCTTTGGCGCCATTGTTGATGATCGCAATTTCGTGCACCAAGTTTTTAGCGCCGTTGCCGGGGATTGTTCGAGTTTGGACAACTGACGGTTCATCTTGTTGCTCAGATTAGGTAATTTTATTTTAATTTTAAGCCTTTTGTTTTTGTTCTTTTTATTTTCAAAAAAATTTAAAAAAAATAATAAATAAATTATTCTATATTCTTCAGAATTTTTAAGAATGAATTCTAGAGTTTCAGATGATGCTTTTATCATCACAGGAGTCAGTTGATTCCCATCAATTTGGTTGTTGTATGTAATGTCCTGCTAAAGCTTGTTCTGCCCTGTCTAATCTCTTTAGACTGAAGCTTTAGACTAACATTGCATGATTCCTGGAATCTTTATTAAAAATTTTGAGTTTCTTATTTTCTTTTTCCAAATAATTTATGAAAAATCCAAAAAAATTAATAAAATCATAAAATCAAAAATAATTTTGTGTTTCCTGTTTGAGTCTTGTGTCAATTTTTAAGTTTGGTGTCAATTTCATCTTTTTAATTTCATAAAAAATTTTTTTGAAAATCCATGCATTGCATTCTTCATGATCTTCAAGTTGTTCTTGGTAAGTCTTCTTGTTTGATCTTTAAAATTTCTTGTTTTGTGTCTTTTCTTGTTTTTCATATGCATTTTCAATTTGTTAGTGTCTAAAGTTTGAATATTTCTAAGTTTGGTGTCTAGCATGTTCTTCTTTTCTTCAAAATTTTCAAAAATAAGTTCTTGGTGTTCATCTTGACATTCAAAGTGTTCTTGGTGTTCATCTTGACACTCATAGTGTTCTTGCATGCATCTTTTATTTTAATCCAACGTTTTCATGTTTTGGATCAATTTTATGTTTTTCTCTTTCTTCATTAAAATTCAAAAATAAAAAAAAATATCTTTCTCCTTTTCACTCATAAAATTCGAAAATTTGAGTTGACTTTTTCAAAAATTTTTAAAATCTATTTGTTTCCTATGAGTCAAACCAAATTTTCAATTTAAAAAAAAATTCTATCTTTTTCAAAAATCAAATCTTTTTCATTTCTCTTTCATAATTTTCGAAAATTTCAAATTGATTTTCAAAAATCCTTTTCTTATTTTTATTTCATATTTTCAAAATTAATGCTAACAATTAATGTGATTGATTCAAAAATTTTAAGTTTGTTACTTGCCTAGTAAGAAAAGTTCAATCTTTAAATTTAAATCATATCTTTTTAGTTTCTTGTTAGTCAAGTAATCAACTTTAATTTTTAAAATCAAATCTTTTTAAATTTCTTTTTCAAAATAAGTTTCAATCAAATCTTTTTCAAAATCAATTTCAAAAATCTTTTCTAACTTCTTATCTTTTCAAAAATTGATTTTCAAATCTTTTTCAATTAATCTTATCTTTTTGTTTGATTCATATCTTTTTCAAAACTACCTAACTAACTCTCCCTTTCTAATTATCGAAAATCCCTTCCCTCTTTTTCAAAATTCCTTCTTTATTTTATTAACTAATTGTTTTAAATTTTAATTTAATTTCATTTTTCTTCTTTTTTATTTTCGAATTTTAATTTTAAATTTAAATTAAAAACAAAAATATTTTTCTTTTCTTTTCAAATGATTTTCGAAAATTATTCTCCCTCATCTCCTTCTAATTATTTATTTATTTACTAACACTTCTCTTCATCTAAGAATTCGAACCTACTCCTCTTCTATTCCTTTCTTATTCTACTCACATAAAGGAATCTCTATACTGTGACATAGAGGATTCCATATTTTCTTTTCTGTTTTCTTCTTTTTCATATGAGCAGGAACAAGGATAAGAACATTCTTGTTGAGGCTGATCCTGAACTTGAAAGGACTCTGAAGAGGAAGCTAAGGGAAGCCAAAGTACAACTCTCTGGAGAAAATCTGACAGAAATTTTCGAAAAAGAAGGAGACATGGCCGAAAATAATAACAATGCAAGAAAGATGCTTGGTGACTTTATTGCACCAAATTCCAACTTACATGGAAGAAGCATCTCAATCCCTGCCATTAGAGCAAACAATTTTGAGCTAAAGCCTCAATTAGTTTCTCTGATGCAACAGAATTGCAAGTTTTATGGACTTCCATCAGAAGATCCCTTTCAGTTTTTAACTGAATTCTTGCAGATCTGTGATACTGTTAAGACCAATGGGGTTGATCCCGAGGTCTACAGGCTTATGCTTTTCCCATTTGCTGTAAGAGACAGAGCTAGAGTATGGTTGGACTCTCAACCTAAAGATAGTCTGAACTCTTGGGATAAGCTGGTCACGGCTTTCTTAGCCAAGTTTTTTCCTCCTCAAAAGCTTAGTAAGCTTAGAGTGGATGTTCAAACCTTCAAACAGAAAGAAGGTGAATCCCTCTATGAAACTTGGGAGAGATACAAGGAACTGACCAAAAAGTGTCCTTCTGACATGCTTTCAGAATGGACCATCCTGGATATATTCTATGATGATCTGTCTGAATTATCTAAAATGTCATTGGACCATTTTGCAGGTGGATCCATTCACCTAAAGAAAACGCCTGCAGAAGCTCAAGAACTCATTGACATGGTTGCAAATAACCAGTCAATGTACACTTCTGAAAGGAATCCTGTGAGTAATGGGACACCTATGAGGAAGGGAGTTCTTGAAATTGATACTATGAATGCCATATTGGCTCAGAATAAAATATTGACTCAGCAAGTCAATATGATCTCTTAGAGTCTGAATGGATTGAAGGAATCATCCAACAGTACTATAGAGGCATCTTCTGAAGAAGAAGCTTATGATCCTGAGAACCCTGCAATAGCAGAGGTGAATTACATGGGTGAACCCTATGGAAACACCTATAATCCCTCATGGAAACAAGGTCCTCCATTAGAAATTTGGAGGCACAAGTGGGCCAGCTGAGTAAAAGGGTCACTGAAACTCCTCCTAGTACTCTCCCAAGCAATACAAAAGAAAATCCAAAGAGAGAGTGCAAGGCCATTAACTTGACCATCCTGGCCGAACCTACAAGGGAGGAGGAGGACGTGAATCCTAGTGAGGAAGACCTCCTGGGACATTCAGTGACCAATAAGGAGTTTCCCTTTGAGGAACCAAAGGAATCTGAGGCTCATCTAGAGACCATAGAGATTCCATTGAACCTCCTTCTGCCCTTCATGAGCTCTGGTGAGTATTCTTCTTCTGAAGAGAATGAAGACGTTACTAAAAAGCTAGTTGCTAAGTACCTTGGGGCAATCATGAAGCTGAATGCCAAATTATTTGGTAATGAGACTTAGGAAGATGAACCTCCCTTGCTCACCAATGAACTGAATGCATTGGATATGCAGAAATTACCTCAAAAGAAACAAGATCCTGGCAAATTCTTAATACCCTGTACTATAGGCACCATGACCTTTGAGAAGGCTCTGTGTCACCTGGGGTCAGGAATAAACTTAATGCCACTCTCTGTAATGGAGAAATTTGGGATCTTTGAGGTGCAAGCTGCCAGAATCTCATTGAAGATGGCAGACAACTCAAGAAAACAGGCTTATGGACAAGTAGAGGACGTATTAGTAAAGGTTGAAGGCCTTTACATCCCTGCTGATTTCATAATCCTAGACACTGGAAAGGATGAGGATGACTCCATCATCCTTAGAAGACCCTTCCTAGCCACAACAAGAGCTGTGATTGATGTGGACAGAGGAAAGTTAGTCCTTCAACTGAATGAGGAAAACCTTGTGTTTAAAACTCAAGGATCTCCCTCTGTAACCAAGGAGAGGAAGCATGAAAAGCTTCTCTCACTACAAAGTCAACCAAAGCCCCCACAGTCAAACTCTAAGTTTGGTGTTGGGAGGCCACAACCAAACTCTAAGTTTGGTGTTGAACCCCCACATTCAAACTTTAAGTTTGGTGTTGGGAGGTTCCAACAATGCTCTGAACATCTGTGAGGCTCCATGAGAACTCACTGTCAAGCTATTGACATTAAAGAAGCGCTTGTTTGGAGGCAACCCAATGTTATCTAATTATATTTATTTATTTTCTATTGTTATTTTATGTTTTCTTTAGGTTGATGATCAGGTGAAGTCACAAAAACTACTGAAAAATCAAAAACAGAATGAAAAATAGAATGAAAAACAGCACAGCCTGGAGGAAGAGCAGTCTGGCGTTAAACGCCAGAAATAAACATCTGTCTGGCGTTTAACGCCAGAAACAAGCATCTGCCTGGCGTTAAACGCCAGAAACAGGCTACATTTGGGCGTTTAACGCCAGAAACAAGCAGCAGTCTGGCGTTAAACGCCAGGATTGCACAGCAAGGGTGTTTTACACACCTAATTGGAGCAGGGATGTTAAGTCCTTGGCCCTACTGGATTTGTGGACCCCACAGGATCCCCACAGGATCTGTGGACCCCACAAGATCCCCACCACTTCTTCTCTCCTCTTCACACCTTTCCACAACTTTCTTCCCCAAAATAACCTCCACCAATCACCTCCAATTCCCCTCCAAAACCATCATACACCCACCTACACCCACCCACTCAAATTCAAACCATCACTCCTTCCTTTTCACACATCATAACCACCTTAAACCCCCAGTGGCCGAACCATTCACACACCTCCATCTCCTCTATTTTCTTCTTCTTCTACTACGTCCTTTCTTCTTTTGCTCGGGGACGAGCAAACCTTTTAAGTTTGGTGTGGTAAAAGCATTGCTTTTTGTTTTTCCATAACCATTTATGGCACCTAAGGCCGGAGAGACCTCTAGAAAGAGGAAAGAGAAGACAAAGCTTCCACCTCCAAGTCATAGGAGATGGAGAGATTCATCTCAAGGGTCCAAAGCTCAGTGGTAGAGCATTTGACTGCTCAACAAGAGCATGAGGAAATTCCTCACCATGAATTCCCTGAGATGCCTCAGGGGATGCACTTTCCTCCCCAGAATTATTGGGAGCAAATCAACACCTCCCTAGGAGAATTAAGTTCCAACATGGGACAACTAAGGATGGAGCACCAAGAGCACTTCATCATCCTCCATGAGATTAGAGAAGATCAAAGAGCTATGAGGGAGGAGCAACAAAGACAAGGAAGAGACATAGAGGAGCTCAAAAGTACCATTGGTTCTTCAAGAAGAGGAAGACGCCACCCTCACTAAGGTGGACCCGTTCCTTAATCTCCTTGTTCTTATTTTCCTGTTTTTCGTTTATTATGCTTTATGTTTTATTTATGATGATCATTAGTGTTTAAGTGTCTATGTCTTAAAGCTATGAATGTCCTATGACTCCATCACCTCTCTTAAATTAAAACTGTTCTAAAAACAAAAGAACAAGAAGTACATAGTTTCGAATTCATCCTTGAAACTAGTTTAATTATTTTGATGTGGTGATAATACTTTTTATTTTCTGAATGAAAGCTTGAACAGTGGATATGTCTTTTGATATTGTGGTTTATGAATGTTAAATATGTTGGCTCTTGAAGAATAATGAAAAAGGAGAAATGTTATTTGATAATCTGAAAAATCATAAAATTGATTCTTGAAGCAAGAAAAAGCAGTGAATACAAAAGCTTGCGGAAAAAAAAAGAAAAGAAAAGAAAAATGGCGAAAGAAAAGAGAGAAAAAGAAAAAGCAAGTAGAAAAAGCCAAAAGCTCTTTAAACTAAAAGGCAAGAGCAAAATGCCAATAGCCCTTAAAACCAAAAGGCAAGGGTAATAAAAAAGGATCCATGGCTTTGAGCATTAGTGGATAGGAGGGCCTAAGGGAATAAAATCCTGGCCTAAGTGGCTAAACCAAGCTGTCCCTAACCATGTGCTTGTGGCGTGAAGGTGTCAAGTGAAAACTTGAGACTGAGTGGTTAAAGTCAAGGTCCAAAGCAAAAAAAGAGTGTGCTTAAGAACCCTGGACACCTCTAATTGGGGACTTTAGCAAAGCTGAGTCATAATCCGAAAAGGTTCACCCAGTTATGTGTTTGTGGCATTTATGTATCCGGTGGTAATACTGGAAAACAAAGTGCTTAGGGACACGGCCAAGACTCATAAAGTAGCTGTGTTCAAGAATCAACATACTAAACTAGGAGAATCAATAACACTATTTGAATTCTAAGTTCCTATAGATGCCAATCATTCTGAACTTCACGGGATAAAGTGAGATGCCAAAACTATTCAAGAGGCAAAAAGCTACTAGTCTCGCTCATCTGATTGGAGCGGATAATTTATACGCTTTTTGGCATTGTTTTTACATAGTTTTTAGTATGATTTAGTTAGTTTTTAATATATTTTTATTAGTTTTTAAATAAAAATCACATTTCTAGACTTTACTATGAGTTTGTGTATTTTTCTGTGATTTCAGGTATTTTCTGGCTGAAATTGAGGGACTTGAGCAAAAATCAGATTCAGAGGTTGAAGAAGGACTGCAGATGCTGTTGGATTCTGACGTCCCTACACTCATAGTGAATTCTCTAGTGCTACAGAACTCCAAATGGCACGCTCTCAATTGCGTTGGAAAGTAGACATCTAGGGCTTTCCAGAAATATATAATAGTCCATACTTTACCCGAGTTTAGAGGACGCAAACTGGCGTTCAACGCCAGTTCCATGTTGCATTCTAGAGTTAAACGCCAGAAACAGGTTGCAAAGTAGAGTTAAATGCCAGAAACAGGTTACAAACTGGCGTTTAACTCCAAGAGAAGTCTCTACACGTGTAAAGCTTAATGCTCAGCCCAAGCACACACCAGGTGGGCCCCGGAAGTGGATTTCTGCATCATTTACTTATTTCTGTAAACTCTAGTAACTAGTTTAGTATAAATAGGACTTTTTACTATTGTATTTACATCTTTGGATTATCTTTTGATCCTTTGATCATGTTTAGGGGGCTGGCCTCTTGGCGATGCCTGGACCTTGTTCTTATGTATTTTCAACGGTAGAGTTTTTACACACCATAGATTAAGGTGTGGAGCTCTGCTGTTCCTCATGAATTAATGCAAAGTACTATTGTTTTTTTATTCAATTCAAGCTTATTCCTATTCTAAAATGTTCATTCGCACCTAAGAACATGATGAATGTGATGATTATGTGACGCTCATCATCATTCTCACTTACAAATGCGTGCCTGACAAACACTTCCGTTCTACATGTAAACAAGCTAGAATGAATATCTCTTAGATATTTAATACAGAGGACCGAGTCCGAGATATTAGAATCTTCGTGGTATAAGTTAGAACCCATGGACGGCCATTCCTAAGATTCAGAAAGTCTAAACCTTGTCTGTGGTATTCCGAGTAGGATCTGGGAAGGGATGGCTGTGACAAGCTTCAAACTCGCGAGTGCTGGGCGTAGTGACAGACGCAAAAGGATAGTAAATCCTATTCCAAGTATGATCGAGAACCGACAGATGATTAGCCATGCAGTGACAGCGTATTGGACCATTTTGACAGAGAGGACAGGATGTAGCCATTGACAACGGTAATGCCCAACATACAGCTTGCCATGGAAGGGAGTAGGAATGATTGGATGAAGACAGTAGGAAAGCAGAGGTTCAGGAGGAACGAAAGCATCTCTATACGCTTACCTGAAATTCTCACCAATGAATTACATAAGTATCTCTATCCTAGTTTATATTTTATTTATATTTATTATCAATTCACCATAACCATTTGAATCCGCCTGACTGAGATTTACAAGGTGACCATAGCTTGCTTCAAGCCGACAATCTCCATGGGATCGACCCTTACTCACGTAAGGTTTATTACTTGGACGACTCAGTGCACTTGCTGGTTAGTTGTGCGAAGTTGTGATAAAGTGTGATTCACATTTGAGAGCACCAAGTCTTTGGCGCCATTGTTGATGATCGCAATTTTGTGCACCAATGGGCTTTTGAAATGAATCTCTCCATCTCTCATGACTCGGAGTTGGAAGCAACTGCCTTCCCTTTCCTCTTCCTAGAGGTTTCTCCGGCCTTAGGTGCCATTAGTGGTTATGGAAAGCAAAAAGCTGAGCTTTTCCACACCAAACTTAAAAGCTTTGCTCGTCCTCGAACAAAATAAGATAGAAGGGAGTAGAAGAAGAATGATGCAATTAATTTTGAGAACTTATTACTATATACAAGAAAAATAAAGAAGATTTAAAAAGAATTTGAAAAGATATGTAAGTTTTGAAAACGTTTTGGAAGGAATTGAAAAGAATTGAAAAAAGAATTAAAAAGAATTGGAAAGATTATTCATATTTGAAAATAGAAATTGAAAGATGAACGTTTAAAATATGTTTGATGCAACAAATTATGAATTAAAACATGAAAAATTGAAAAAAAATCGAATTGGAAACAAAATTACCTCCCTTGTGTCATCCTGGCGTTAAACGCCCAGAATGCTATCCATTCTGGCGTTTAACGCCCAACCAGATACCCTGGCTGGCGTTAAACGCCAGGAATCCTTCTTTACTGGGCGTTTTTTCTGAACGCCCAGAATACTGCCATTTCTGGTGTTAAACGCCCAGAGTGCTGCCCATTCTGGCGTTTAACGCCTAGAATGCTGCCTGCATGGGCGTTAAACGCCCATTCTGCTATCCTTACTGGCGTTAAAATGCTAGTAAGCCTGTCCTCCAGGGTGTGCTATTTTTGATGTTGTTTTTGATTCCGCTTTAATTCTGCAGCTGTTGTTGTGACTCCACATGATCATCAACCAAAAGAAAACATAAAGTAACAATGGAAAATGAAATGAAAAAGAAATTAACATAGATAAATAAGATTGGATTGCCTCCCAACAAGTGCTTCTTTAATGTCTCTAGCTGGACTTTTACTGAGCTTTTTAATTTAGTCTCAGTTTTGAGCACTCTTGCTCAACATTGCCTTCAAGATAATGTTTGACTCTTTGTCCATTAACAATGAACTTTTTTTCAGAGTCAATATCCTGAAGCTCTACATATCCATATGGTGACACACTTGTAATCACATATGGTCCCTTCTACCGGGATTTCAATTTCCCAGGAAACAATCTGAGCCTAGAGTTAAATAGTAGAACCTTCTATCTTGGCTCAAAGACTCTAGATGACAGCTTTCTGTCATGCCATCTTTTTGCTTTCTCCTTGTAAATTTTAGCATTTTTGAAAGCATTGATTCTGAACTCCTCTAGCTCATTCAACTGGAGTAATCTTTTCTCTCCAGCTACCTTAGCATCAAGGTTTAGGAACCTGATTGTCCAGTAGGCCTTGTGTTCCAGTTCAAGTGGCAGATGACAGGTTTTCCATACACAAGCTGGCATGGAGAGGTCCCTATAGGAGTTTTGAATGCTGTTCTGTATGCCCACAGAGCATCATCCAGACTTCTTACCCAATCCCTTCTACGGGTACTTACAGTCCATTCCAAGATTCGTTTTAGTTCTCTATTTGAGACTTCAGCATGCCCATTTGTTTGTGGATGATATGGAGTTGCCACTTTGTGGTTAATTCCATATCGGACCAGAGCAGAGTCAAGCTGTTTATTGCAGAAATGAGTGCCTCCATCACTGATCAATACCCTAGGGACACTGAACCTGCTGAAGATATGCTTCTGGAGGAACTTTATCACTGTCTTAGTGTCATTAGTGGGTGTTGCAATTGCCTCTACCCACTTAGATACATAGTCTACTGCCACCAGAATATAAGTGTTTGAATATGATGGTGGGAAAGGCCCCATGAAGTCAATACCCCATACATCAAACAACTCAATCTCTAAGATCCCTTGCTGAGGCATGGCATAATGATGAGGCAGATTACTAGCTCTCTGGCAACTGTCACAGTTACGTACAAACTCTCGGGAGTCTCTATAGAGAGTAGGCCAGTAGAAACCACATTGGAGAACTTTTGTGGCTATTCGCTCACCTCCAAAATATCCTCCATATTGTGATCCATGGCAATGCCATAGGATCTTCTGTGCCTCTTTTCTAAGCACACATCTATGGATTACTCCATCTGCACACCTCTTAAAGAGATATGGTTCATCCCACAAGTAGTACTTTGCATCAGAAATCAATTTTTTTGTTTGCTGCTTACTGTACTCTTTGGGTATGAATCTCATAGCTTTATAGTTTACAATGTCTGCAAACCACAGTACTTCTTGAATGGCAAAGAGTTGTCCATTCGGGAAGGTTTCAGTGATCTCAGTAGGAAGGAGGGACGCTCCTGCTACTGGTTCTATCCAGGACAGGTGATCAGCTACTTGGTTCTCTGTCCCTTTTCTGTATCTTATTTCTATATCAAGCTCTTGCAGAAGCAACACCCATCTTATGAGTCTAGGTTTTGAATCCTACTTTGTGAGAAGATATTTTAGAGTAGCATGGTCAGTGTACACAATCACTTTTGATCCTACTAAATAAGATCTGAACTTTTCAATGGCATAAACCACTGCAAGCAACTCCTTTTCTGTGGTTGTGTAATTCTTCTGTGTGTCATTTAAAAAACGGCTAGCATAATAAATGACATGCAGAAGCTTGTCATGCCTCTCTCCTAATACTACACCAATGGCATGATCACTGGCATCACACATTAGTTCGATTGGTAATGTCCAGTCTGGTGCAGAAATGACTGGTGCTGTAACCAGCTTAGCTTTCAAAGTCTCAAACGCCTGCAGACACTCTTTGTCAAAGACAAATGATGTATCAGCAGCTAGCAGATTGCTCAGAGGTTTTGCAATTTTTGAAAAATCCTTTATAAACCTCTTGTAGAATCCTGCATGCCCTAGAAAGTTTCTGATTGCCTTAACATTGGCAGGTAGTGGTAATTTTTCAATTACCTCTACCTTAGCTTGATCCACCTCTATTCTTTTGTTTAAAATTTTGTGCCCAAGGACAATTCCTTCAGTCACCATAAAGTGACATTTCTGCTAGTTTAAAACCATGTTAGTCTCTTTGCACCTTTTCAGAACAAGTGCTAGATGGTCAAGACAGGAGCTGAATGAATCTCCAAATACTGAGAAGTCATCCATAAAGACTTCCAAAAACTTCTCTACCATATCAGAGAAGATAGAGAGCATGCACCTCTAAAAGGTTGCAGGTGCATTGCACAGACCAAATGGCATCCTTCTGTAAGCAAATACTCCAGAAGGACATATGAATTATGTTTTCTCTTGGTCTTGAGGATTGGTGCACGAAATTACAATCACACTTTTGCAATTCTGCACAACTAACCAGCAAGTGCACTGGGTCGTCCAAGTAATACCTTACGTGAGTAAGGTTCGATCCCACGGAGATTGTTGGCTTAAAGCAAGCTATGGTCATCCTTGTAAATCTCAGTCAGCTGAATTAAAATGGTTTTGAGATATTGATAATTAAAATATAATTAAAATAGAAAATAAGATAGAAATACTTATGTAATTCATTGGGGGGATTTCAGATAAGCGTATGGAGATGCTTTGTTGCTTCTAAACCTCTGCTTTCCTACTGCCTTCTTCCAACCATGCATTACCTCCTTCCATGGCAAGCTGTATGATCCTCTCGGATGAAAACAAATCTATCTGTCCTGTCACCGCAGGTCTAATCATCTGTCGGTTCCTGCTAGCGTCGGAATAGGACCATTGTCCTTTTGCGCACTGTCACTTGCGCCCCACATTCGCAGGTTTGAAGCAAGTCACAGTCATCCCTTCCCAGATCCTACTCGGAATACCACAGACAAGGTTTAGACTTTCTGGATCCCAAGAATGCTGCCAATGGTTCTAGCCTATACCACGAAGACTCTGATCTCATGGAATGGAAGGCTCTGTTGTCAGGAGAGGCAACCATGCATCGTGAACCAGGAGGTTAATAGATACACACTCAAACTATTGCAGATAGAACGGAAGTGGTTGTCAGGAACGCGTTCATAAGTGAGAATAATAATGAGTGTCACGGATCATCACATTCATCAGGTTGAAGTGCGAGTGAATATCTTAGAATAAGAATAAGCTTGAATTGAATAGAGGAACAATAGTACTTGCATTGATTCATGAAGAACAGCAGAGCTCCAAATCTTAATCTATGGGGTGTAGAAACTCCACCGTAGAAAATACATAAGTGAAATAAGGTCTAGGCATGGCCGAATGGCCAGCCTCCCAAAGAGGGTTCAATCATCAAAACATGATTAAAAGATGAAAATACAATAGTAAAAGGTCCTATTTATAATGAACTAGTAACCTAGGGTTTACAAAAATAAGTAAATGATGCAGAAATTCACTTCCAGGGCCTACTTGGTGTGTGTTTGGGATGAGCATTGAAGCTTTTTCGTGCATAGGTTTTTCTTGGAGTTAAACGCCAGCTTTGGTGCCAGTTTGGGCGTTTAACTCCAATTCTGCTGCCAGTTTAGGCGTTTTACGCCAAAAATTTTAAGCTGAATTTGAATGCCGGTTTGGGCCATCAAATCTCGAGCAAAGCATGGACTATTAAATATTTCTGGAAAGCCCAGGATGTCTAATTTTAAACGCAATTGAGGGCAAGCCAATTGGGCTTCTGTAGCTCTAGAAAATTCACTTCGAGTGCAGGGAGGTCAGAATCCAACAGCATCTGCAGTCATTTTTCAGCCTCTGAATCAGATTTTTGCTCAGGTCCCTCAATTTCAGCCAGAAAATACCTGAAATCACAGAAAAACATACAAACTCATAGTAAAGTCTAGAAATGTGATTTTTATTTAAAAACTAATAATTATATACTAAAAACTAACTAAATCATACTAAAAAGCTACCTAAAAACAATGCTAAAAAGCGTATTAATTATCCGCTCATCACAACACCAAACATAAATTGTTGCTTGTCCCCAAGAAACTAAAAACAAAATAGGATAAAAAGAAGAGAATATACAATAAATTCCGAAAATATCTCTGAAGATCAGTCCTAATTAGATGAGCGGGGCCATTAGCTTTTTGCTTCTGAACAGTTTTGGCATCTCACTTTATCCTTTGAAGTTCAGAATGATTGGCATCTATAGGAACTCAGAATTCATATAGTGTTATTGATTCTCCTAGTTCAGTATGTTGATTCTTGAACACAGTTACTTTATGAGTCTTGGTCGTGACCCTAAGCATTTTATTTTCCAGTATTACCACCGGATACATAAATGCCACAAACACATGACTGGGTGAACCTTTTCAGATTGTGACTCAGCTTTGCTAGAGTCCCCAGTTAGAGGTGTCCAGAGCTCTTAAGCACACTCTTTTTTGCTTTGGACCACGACTTTAACCGCTCAGTCTCAAGCTTTTCACTTGACACCTTCACGCCACAAGCACATGGTTAGGGACAGCTTGGTTTAGCCGCTTAGGCCAGGTTTTCATTCTTGTGGGCCCTCCTATCCATTAATGCTCAAAGCCTTGGATCCTTTTTATTTTACCCTTGCCTTTTGGTTTTAAGAGCTATTGGCTTTTTCTACTTGCTTTTTCTTTTTCTTTATTATATTTTTTTTTTGTTTCTGCAAGCTCTTCACTGCTTTTTCTTGCTTGAAGAATCAATTATATGATTTTTCAGATTAACAAATAACATTTTTCCTTTTTCATCGTTCTTTCAAGAGCCAACAAATTTAACATTCATAAACTTCACTATTAAAAATATGCATTGTTCAAGCATTCATTCAGAAAAACAAGAAGTATTGCCACCACATCAAAATAATTAAACTATTTTAAAATTCAAAATTCATGTACTTCTTTTTCTTTTTCAGAAAACATTTTTTTTATTTAAGAGAGGTGAAGGATTCATAGGACATTCATAGCTTTAAAGCATAAACAGTAAACACTAATGATCATGTAGTGAAGATCCAAACATAGATAGCACATAAAGCATAAAAAAAAAACAGAAAGATAAGAACAAGGAAATCAAAGAACGGGTCCACCTTAGTGATGGCGACTAGTTCTTCCTCTTGAAGATCCAGTGGAACGCTTGAGCTCCTCTATCTCTCTTCCTTGCCTTTGTTGCTCTTCCCTCATGGCTAATTGATCCTCTCTAATTTCATGGAAAATAATGGAGTGCTCTTGGTGCTCCATTCTTAGTTGTTCCATGTTGGAACTCAGTTCTACTAAAAAGGTGTTGATTTGCTCACAATAGTTGTGTGGAGGAAAATGCATCCCTTGAGGCATCTCAGGGATTTCTTGATGAGGGACTTCCTCATGCTCTTGTTGAGGTCCATAAGTAGGCTCTCTTGTTTGCTCCATCATTTTCTTAGTGATGGGCTTGTCCTCTTCAATGAGGGTGTCTTCCTCTATGACAATTCCTGCTAAATTGTGGACGTGACAAATGAGATGAAGGAAGGCTAACCTTGCCAAAGTGGAGGTTTTGTCAGCCACTTTGTAGAGTTCTAGAGATATGACCTCATGAACTTCTACTTCCACTCCATTCATGATACTATGGATCATGATAGTCCGGTCTATTGTAACTTCAGACCGGTTGCTAGTAAGAATGATAGAGCATTGGATGAACTCCAACCATCCCCTAGCCATAGGTTTGAGGTCAAGCCTTCTCAATTGAACCGGCTTGCCTTTGGAGTCTCTTTTCCACTGAGCTCCTTCCACACATATGTCCATGAGGACTTGGTCCAACCTTTGATCAAAGTTGACCCTTCTAGTGTAGGGGCGTGCATCTCCTTGCATTATTGGCAAGTTGAATGCCAACCTTACATTTTCCAAACTGAAATCTAAGTATTTCCCCCGAACTATTGTAAGCCAATTCTTTGGGTTCGAGTTCAAACTTTGATCATGGTTTTTGGTGACCCATGCATTATCATAGAACTCTTGAACCATTAAGATTCTGACTTGTTGAATGGGGTTGGTGAGAACTTCCCAACCTCTTTTTTGAATCTCATGTCGGATCTCCGGATACTCATTCCTTTTGAGCATGAAAGGGACCTCAGGGATCACCTTCTTCTTAGCCACAACTTCATAGAAGTGGTCTTGATGGACCTTTGAGATAAATCTCTCCATCTCCCATGACTCAAAGGTGGAAGCTTTTACCTTCCCTTTCCTCTTTCTAGAGGTTTCTCTGGCCTTAGGTGCCATAAATGGTTATGGAAAAATAAAAAGCAACACTTTTACCACACCAAACTTAGAAGGTTTGCTCGTCCTCGAGCAAAAGAAGAAAGAAGGGAGGAGAAGAAGAAGAAAATAGAGGAGATGGAGAGGTGTGAGTGGTTCGGCCAAGGGGAGGAAAGAAGTGTTTATGATGTGTGAAAATGAAGGAGTGATGAGGGGTTTATATAGGAGTGGAGAAAGGGGTAGGGTTCATGTATTAGGGGTTGGGTTTGGGAGGGAAAGGATTTGAATTTTGAATTGTGAGGTGGGTGTTATGGGGAAGAGTAGTGGAGGTGATTGGTGAGGGGTATTTGGGAAAGGGTGTTATAGGAAGGTGTGAAGAGGAGAGAGAGAGAGAGTTTAGGTAGGTGGGGATCCTGTGGGGTCTACAGATCCTGAGGTGTCAAGGATTTCTCATCCCTGCACCATTTTGGGTGTGTAAACGCCCCTTGGAGTGCCAATCCTGGCGTTTAACGCCAGCTTTTCTTCCCTTTCTGGCGTTAAACATCAACTTTTCTTCCTTTTCTGGCATTAAACGCCAGTCTGGTGCCCTTTTCTGGCGTTAAACGCCCAGAATGGTGCCAGACCGGGCGTTTTGTAATGACCCAATTTTCAGTACGCCTAGGACATACCAGAAACTGAGTGCTACCAATTTGTCATCCTAATTATTATCTATTAATTATTATCTATTATTTATTATATGAGCCTGATTCGTTGTTAAAAGCGTAGTTAGTTAGCGAGGTACTTTTTTTTGAAAACGTTTGAATTAATAAACAGAATCATTTATAATCAACTCACAGCTGATAACAGATAAAACAGTTATAAGCAACCACACATAAATACATCACAAGTAGCTAGCAACATTCAGTTATCCAGCCTTTATTAGAGTATAGACCTTTAGTTAGAACACCCCTAGGTATAGCTAGATAATAACTATATACATATACATACATACAACATCCCAGGTCCTGACCTGTTCAAGAGGTCCCTAAGCTGGCACCTAGGCTAGCCTAGACTCTATACTCACCTAGTCCCTCTAAACTACTAAAGCGTGGGAAAGTACGTTCTAAGTCTTCAAAACTCAAGTCATGTGGAACATCATCAAAAGGTGGAACATCTTTTACAACTCCTCTGCACGATCATACATCGTCTTAGAATATACCTCTGGTACTTTATTGAGTGACCGCATAACAGCAACGTCGTACGGGGGACTTAGGTTAAAGTTCATAGATAAACGGGGCATAGATGTCGGCTGGTACCATGGTATATACGTATAAACAGATAATGGAGTTCAATCTATATTCAAAAGACTACCTAGGGTGGAATTCTCTTTACGGAAGGATCATCAACGAACTACGGAAGGATACTCTTGCTTCCATCTGGAGGGGGAAGGGAGAGAAAAGGGGTAAGAACTGGGGAGTTCTTAGTAGGGTCGGGGTTATTAGTTAAGTTCATTAATTCCATGTTATTTAGCAGGTAAATAGCAGAATACAAAAAAACAGTAAATAGAAGATACAGATAAATAGAGAAGATAGAGAAAACAGATAGCAGAACACAAATGCAACTCAATGACTAACTATGTTGCCCTAGTTCGTTCACTAATTTCTGTCTGTTTTTCTGTCATTAAAACTTTACAGACTTTTCTTTGATTTTTTTTTATCTTTTCTTTAACTTTTTATCTTTCATTTATCCTTGCCTCACTAATATGTTCTTACCACTCCCTAAGTGTTTTATGAAGGTAATTATGAGATTCTGCGCTTAAAGTTGTCTTTCTAAAGCTTTTACAGAAAACTGCCTTTTCTGCATTATTTTATTATTTTTATTAAAATATTATTTTTAATTAAATATTATTATTTAATATTTTATTATTATTTATTATTTTAATACTAAATTTTCGAAAATTAACTTACCTTTTACTTTTAACCTTTAAAATTCACTTTTTACCACCCGTAACTTTTAATATTTCTACTTTTACCACCCTAACTTTCAGAAATTACCATATAACCACTCAAACACCAAATTAATTACTTCCTTGACTTTTTATGAATCAAAAAGGTGTTTTTCATTGTTCTTCATCACGCTCAAAGTGTTCTTCATGTTCTTCATAAATTCTTCAGATTCTTTCTCTGTTTTTACCCGTTTTTCAGTCTTTTCATCAACCGATTTTTACCATAATTCATAATAAATTAGCAGCCACTAAAACCCCATCTTTTCTACATGATTTCTACACAAATTGAACCACAATTTAAGCTTAGGGTTTCGTTTTTCCAGATGCCCCAAGAACATGAACTTTAAAGCTTGAATTTCATCAAATTTCATCAAAAATTTACCAAATTTTCACCAAGAATCAATCATATAAGCAACCAATTTTTAGCACAGCCAATTTATACAACATTCACACAACTCAAACACAAATAATCAAGATTAATTTCGTGACACCCTACCTTGATTTGCTGCTCCAAATTCGGTTAAACTTTCAGGTGGTCCTTAAGCACTTTTTCCTCCTAAAACACATCAAGAACAACTTTAAATCCACAAACTCTCAACTGACCAAATCTCCCTCAGCATGTTAGGAAGAGATATCTCACCTTAGACTTACTGGAAATTCACGTTTCTTGGCCCTCAAGTCAAGTTAAGCATGATTCCTAAGGAAGAACATCAAGAAAACACATGTTTTGCATGGTTTTCCTTGAAAACCGAATTGAAATGGGAGGGAGAAAGCCATCTCACCTTATTTCCAGCCTTGATAAGTCACATGGTTAAGTAGAGGAATAAGAGAGGATCATTTTGGTGAAATCGGAGTTTTGATTTGAGTTTTGGTTCAAAAGAAATCAAGCTTTGAAGATTAAGTGTTCATGAAAGTTTCTCTCTTTTCTCTCTTGTTATTTTCGGCCAAAAGGGAGTAAATGACCAACCTTGGAGTGTCTTGGGGGTGTAAGGTGAGTTATGATTGGTTGGCTTGGAGGTGGGTTAAAATAATATTAAAATATCTCAGGTGTATAACTACTAAAACTAGATGTATCGGAACACACGTAAAAATATCTCTAAAAATTATTTTCTGAGCTACTAGCATAAATGACACTAGTAACATATTTATTATGAGAATAAAACATGTATGATGAGGCCTTAGCATTGCTAAAATCATCAGAGAGTGCTGGTGCTAAGCTGCACCAGTAAACCGTAAACCCGGTTAAACCGATTTTCTATTTTTAACTAAAACAGACCAGGTAACCTTATAATATCATTCAAGAATCTTCTAATACTAATATAATGATAATATTATCATATTATCTCTCTTCTCTCATGAATCGAGTCCGGTTCATCAAATTGAGACTATTTACGAAAAACCGAATCAAAACTCCTAACCGATACGGTTCAAAAACTAGGTTCTTCGTGACCGCGTTATCGAGCTTGCCTCAGAAAAGGTTCTAGCTTAAGGATGACATAATGACAATGAGTATCGAGATACTTGTTGATATAGAAGAGGTGTTCTCTTTACTGATCTTCCGGAGAAATCCGTGCCTTTAGAAAAGATCTCGCGTACTCGAAAATCAGGGTTGTTACATTCTACCCTCCTAAAAGAAAATTTTGCCCTCAAAATTTCAGCCGCGTGCAAGAAATCCATCTTTAAGCGGTCCATTTCCTTCAATCCATCCTGACGAAGATATCAGTTCGTTCCTTACAGCATCTAAATATCACATAGCCATAGCTATGGAGAACATAACAGCTATAAGAATAGTTGTGCCTCGCACGAATTCGTCGTTCGGAACTTGATTAAACCATGCCTATTCACAGTCATTGAGGTCTTATCCACACCAAACAATCAATATTAAGGTGATCAGTCTTAATATCTCAAGTTAAGCACGAACATTCCCAAAATGAGCACTCATAGACATTCATGCCAAATGTATCTTGAAGATATCCTAACAGCATGAGACACACAAGCAGAGTATGCAGTAAAGCATAGTCAGTCCATTCCCCAGGCTCTACTGGGAACGAACTACTCTGATACCAAATTGTAACGACCCAATTTTCAGTACGCCTAGGACATACCAGAAACTGAGTGCTACCAATTTGTCATCCTAATTATTATCTATTATTTATTATATGAGCCTGATTCGTTGTTAAAAGCGTAGTTAGTTAGCGAGGTACTTTTATTTTTTTTTGAAAACGTTTGAATTAATAAACAGAATCATTTATAATCAACTCACAGCTGATAACAGATAAAACAGTTATAAGCAATCACACATAAATACATCACAAGTAGCTAGCAACATTCAGTTATCCAGCCTTTATTAGAGTATAGACCTTTAGTTAGAACACCCCTAGGTATAGCTAGATAATAACTATATACATATACATACATACAACATCCCAGGTCCTGACCTGTTCAAGAGGTCCCTAAGCTGGCACCTAGGCTAGCCTAGACTCTATACTCACGTAGTCCCTCTAAACTACTAAAGCGAGGGAAAGTACGTTCTAAGTCTTCAAAACTCAAGTCATGTGGAACGTCATCAAAAGGTGGAACATCTTCTACAACTCCTCTGCATGATCATACATCGTCTTAGAATATACCTCTGGTACTTTATTGAGTGGCCGCATAACAGCAACCTCGTACGGGGGACTTAGGTTAAAGTTCATAGATAAACGGGGCATAGATGTCGGCTGGTCCCATGGTATATACATATAAACAGATAATGGAGTTCAATCTATATTCAAAAGACTACCTAGGGTGGAATTCTCTTTACGGAACGATCATCAACGCACTATGGAAGGATACTCTTGCTTCCATCTGGAGGGGGAAGGGAGAGAAAAGAGGTAAGAACTGGGGAGTTCTTAGTAGGGTCAGGGTTATTAGTTAAGTTCATTAATTCCGTGTTATTTAGCAGGTAAATAGCAGAATACAAAAAAACAGTAAATAGAAGATACAGATAAATAGAGAAGATAGAGAAAACAGATAGCAGAACACAATCAGAAGGATACAAGAAAATACAAAACAGACACAGAAAATAGAATACAAACAAGGAAAACATACATTCATACCACAATCATAACAAAGGAAATGCACTACCAAGTATGATGCATGTCTAGCCCTAGCGCAGGTAATGAGCTCATTTGTTGGTTACATACCCGCTCCCGACGTTACCCGGAGTCCTTTGACCAGGTAAGGCTTCCCTGTTGGCAATGCCCCTCGCAAGAGTCCTTTGACTTGTGAGGCAAACCACTGCAAGAGTCCTTTGACTTGCATGGCATAGCTAGTTAACTTATATCTGCCCAACACACTCTCTGTAAGAGTCCTTTGACTTACAAGAGCATACACACACTCTCACTGTAAGAGTCCTTTGACTTACAGGAGTATATGCTAGTCGTGTGTTCTCGATACCTCTGTAAGAGTCCTCTGACTTACAGAATAGCATTATAGCTAAGTATCCCAGGAAAGCACTCTCAGTGGTCGTACCACCATCTATCTTACTGCCTTCACGCAGCAGATCATCACATAATCATTCTCATTATCATCATCACTTTCACATTCTTATGCAGTACCTCTTTCTTTCTCTATTCAATCATGCTATACAAACTTTACAGCTTTTACTTTTACAACATCGTAACTCAAACCATTTCTCTTTATCACATTACTCTTTTCTCTTTGTCTTTTTACTCTGCTCTGATTACTCTTTCTCTGTATCTCTTTACTTTTCTCTGGTTACTCTGTTCTCTGTGTTTCTTTACTCTGCTTTGATATCTCTTCATAACATATGTATTTAAAGCTTATGTAAATTTCGATATGAATAGTTAGCCTGTCCCAAGTATAGGTTCATTAAGTCTATACTGAAACAGTTTAACTTTTCATACTATACCTAACCCTAGCCGCAACTCAATGACTAACTATGTTGCCCTAGTTCGTTCACTAATTTTTGTCTGTTTTTCTGTCATTAAAACTTTACAGACTTTTCTTTGGTTTTTTTATCTTTTCTTTAACTTTTTATCTTTCATTTATCTTTGCCTCACTAATATGTTCTTACCACTCCCTAAGTGTTTTATGAAGGTAATTATGAGATTCTGCGCTTAAAGTTGTCTTTCTAAAGCTTTTACAGAAAACTGCCTTTTCTGCATTATTTTATTATTTTTATTAAAATATTATTTTTAATTAAATATTATTATTTAATATTTTATTATTATTTATTATTTTAATACTAAATTTTTGAAAATTAACTTACCTTTTACTTTTAACCTTTAAAATTCACTTTTTACCACCCGTAACTTTTAATATTTCTACTTTTACCACCCTAACTTCCAAAAATTACCATATAACCCCTCAAACACCAAATTAATTACTTTCTTGCCCTTTTATGAATCAAAAAGGTGTTCTTCATTGTTCTTCATCACACTCAAAGTGTTCTTCATGTTCTTCATAAATTCTTCAGATTCTTTCTCTATTTTTACCCGTTTTTCAGTCTTTTCAGCAACCGATTTTTACCATAATTCATAATAAATTAGCAGCCACTAAAACCCCATCTTTTCTGCATGATTGCAACACAAATCAAACCTCAATTTAAGCTTAGGGTTTCATTTTTCCAGCATTCCCAAGAACATGAACTTTAAAGCTTGAATTTCATCAAATTTCATCAAAATTTCACCAAATTTTCACCAAGAATCAATCATATAAGCAACCAATTTTTAGCACAGCCAATTTATACAACATTCACACAACTCAAACACAAATAATCAAGATTAAATTCGTGACATCCTACCTTGATTTGCTGCTTCAAATTCGGTTAAACTTTCAGGTGGTCCTTAAGCACTTTTTCCTCCTAAAACACATCAAGAACAACTTTAAATCCACAAACTCTCAACTGACCAAATCTCCCTCAGCACGTTAGGAAGAGATATCTCACCTTAGACTTACTGGAAATTCACGTTTCTTGGCCCTCAAGTCAAGTTAAGCATGATTCCTAAGGAAGAACATCAAGAAAACACATGTTTTGCATGGTTTTCCTTGAAAACCGAATTGAAATGGGAGGGAGACAGCCATCTCACCTTATTTCCAGCCTTGATAAGTCACATGGTTATGTAGAGGAAGAAGAGAGGATCATTTTGGTGAAACCGGAGTTTTGATTTGAGTTTTGGTTCAGAAGAAATCAAGCTTTGAAGATTAAGTGTTCATGAAAGTTTCTCTCTTTTCTCTCTTGTTATTTTCGGCCAAAAGGGAGTAAATGACCAGCCTTGGAGTGTCTTGGGGGTGTAAGGTGATTTATGATTGGTTGGCTTGGAGGTGGGTTAAAATAATATTAAAATATCTCAGGTGTGTATAACTACTAAAACTAGGTGTATCGGAACACACGTAAAAATATCTCTAAAAATTATTTTCTGAGCATAGTAACATATTTATTATGAGAATAAAACATGTATGATGAGGCCTTAGCATTGCTAAAGTCATCAGAGAGTGCTGGTGCTAAGCTGCACCAGTAAACCGTAAACCAAGTTAAATCCGATTTTCTGTTTTTAGCAAAAACAGACCAGGTAACCTTATAATATCATTCAAGAATCTTCTAATACTAATATAATGATAATATTATCATATTATCTCTCTTCTCTCATGAATCGAGTCTGGTTCATCAAATTGAGACTATTTACGAAAAACCGAATCAAAACTCCTAACCGATACGGTTCAAAAACTAGGTTCTTCGTGACCGCGTTATCGAGCTTGCCTCAGAAAAGGTTCTAGCTTAAGGATGACATAATGACAATGAGTATCGAGATACTTGTTGATATAGAAGAGGTGTTCTCTTTATTGATCTTCCGGAGAAATTCGTGCCTTTAGAAAAGATCTCGCGTACTTGAAAATCAGGGTTGTTACACGTTTAACGCCCATTCTGCTACCCTTACTGGTGTTTAAATGCCAGTAAGCTCATCCTCCAGGGTGTGCTATTTTCAATGTTGTTTTTAATTTTAGATTTTGTTTTTTTGTGACCCCACATGATCATCATCCTAAAGAAAACATAAAATAACAATAGAAATTTAACATAGATAAGTAAAATATGGGTTGACTTCCAAAAAGCGCTGCTTTAATGTCAATAGCTTGACCATGGGCTCTCATGGAGCCTCACAGATACTCAGAGCATGATGATGGCCTCCCAACACCAAACTTAGAGTTTGAATGTGGGAGCTCTGTTTGACTCTGTCATGCTTCTTCTCCATGTGTATAGAAGGAGCTTCTTTAGCTTTAAACATAAGGTAGTCCTCATTCACTTGAAGGACCAACTCTCCTCTGTCAACATCAATCACAGCTTTTGCTGTGGCTAGGAAGGGTCTGCCGAGGATGATGGATTCATCCTTACTCTTCCCAGTGTCCAGGATTATGAAGTCAGCAGGGATGTAAAGGCCTTCAACCTTTACCAAGAAATCCTCTACAAGTCCATAAGCCTGTTTCTTTGAATTGTCTGCCATCTCTAGTGAGATTCTTGCAGCTTGCACCTCAAGGATCCCTAGTTTCTCCATTACAGAGAGGGTCATGAGGTTTATACTTGACCCTAGGTCACACAGAGCCTTCTCAAAGGTCATGGTGCCTATGGTACATGGTATTAAGAATTTTCCAGGATCCGGTTTCTTCTGAGGTAATTTCTGCCTAATCAAGTCATTCAGTTCATTGGTGAGCAAGGGTGGTTCATCCTCCCGAGTCTCATTACCAAATAACTTGGCATTCAGCTTCATGATTGCTCCCAGGTACTTAGCAACTTGCTCTTCAGTAATATCTTCATCCTCCTCAGAGAAAGAATACTCATCAGAGCTCATGAATGGCAGAAGTAAGTTCA
The DNA here is from genome assembly GCF_000816755.2 of Arachis ipaensis. NCBI lineage: Eukaryota > Viridiplantae > Streptophyta > Magnoliopsida > Fabales > Fabaceae > Arachis > Arachis ipaensis. The sequence continues at coordinate 45,160,476 of NC_029786.2, forward strand.
ATGGAATCTCTATGGTCTCTGTATGAGCCTCAGATTCCCTTGGTTCCTCAAAGGGGAACTTCTTTTCGTTCAAAGGGCATCCCATGAGGTTTTTCTTATTGGGAATCACGTCCTCCTTACTCTCTCCAGGTTCGGCCATGTTGGTCATGGTTATGGCCTTGCACTCTCTCTTGGGATTTTCTTCTGTATTGCTTGGGAGAGTGTTAGGAGGAGTTTTAATAATTCTCTTACTCAGCTGACCCATTTGTGCCTCTAAATTTCTAATGGAAGATCTTGTTTCATTCATTAACATTAGTGTGGTCTTAGATAGATCAGAGACTATGGTTGCTAAGTCAGAATGACTTTGCTCAGAGTTCTCTGTCTGTTGCTGAGGAGATGATGGAAAAGGTTTGCTGTTGCCAAACCTGTTTCTTCCACCATTATTATTGTTGAAGCCTTGATTAGGCTTCTGTTGATCCTTCCATGAAAGGTTAGGATGATTTATCCATGAAAGATTGTAAGTGTTTCCATAGGAATCTCCCATGTAATTCACTTCTTCCATTCTAGGATTCTCAGGATCATAAGCTTCTTCTTCAGAGGAAGCTTTTTTAGTACCGCTGGATGCAGCTTGCATTCCAGTCAGACTTTGAGAAATCATATTGACTTGCTGAGTCAATATTTTATTCTGAGCCAGTATGGCATTCAGAGTGTCAATCTCTAGAACTCCTTTCTTCTGAGTTGTTCCATTATTCACAGGATTTCTTTCAGAAGTGTACATGAATGGTTATTTACAACCATTCGAATGAGTTCCTAGGCTTCTTCTTCAGATGAAGAGATTCTCCAGCAGAGTTGTCCAATGACATCTTGGATAGTTCAGACAGACCATCATAGAATATGCATATGATGCTCCATTCTGAAAGCATGCCAGAAGGACACCTTCTGATCAACTGCTTGTATCTTTCCCAAGCTTCATAGAGGGATTCGCCTTCCTTCTGTCTGAAGGTCTAGACTTCCACTCTAAGCTTACTCAATTTTTGAGGTGGAAAGAACTTTGCCAAGAAGGCATTGACCAGTTTTTCCCAAGAGTTCAGGTTTTCTTTAGGTTGTGAGTCCAACCATGTCCTAGCTCTGTCTCTTACAGCAAAAGGGAAGAGCATAAGTCTGTAGACCTCAGGGTCAACCCCATGGGTCTTAACAGTGTCACAGATTTGCAAGAATTCAGCTAAAAACTGATGAGGATCTTCTAATAGAAGTCTATGATACTTGCAATTCTGCTGCATTAGAGAAACTAATTGAGGCTTAAGCTCAAAGTTGTTTGCTCCAATTGCAGGAATTGAGATGCTCCTTCCACAGAAGTCAGAAGAGGGTGCAATAAAGTCACCAAGTATCTTCCTTGCATTATTGGCATTGTTGTTAATTTTGGCTGCCATGTCTTCTTCTTTTTCAAAAATTTCTGTTAGGTCCTCTCTAGAGAGTTATGCTTTAGCCTCTCTTAGCTTCCTCTTCAAGGTCCTTTCAGGTTCGGGATTAGCTTCAACAAGAATGCCTTTGTCCTTGTTCCTGCTCATAAGAAAGAGAAGAGAACAAGAAAGTATGGAATTCTCTATGTCACAGTATAGAGATTCCTTGAGGTGTCAGAGGAAAACAGGAATAGAGGGATGAGGAAGGTAGATAAGAATTTGAACATATGAAGAAGGATAGAGAGTCCGAATTGCTAATTGAGGAGGAGTGTTAGTCTTTAAATAGAAGAAGGTGAGGAGGGGAAAAATTTTTGAAAACAAATTTTTAAATAAAACTAAAAAAATTTTAAAATAATTAAAAAGAATTTTGAAAAAGTGGTTGATGGTTTTTCGAAAATTAAAAGTAAGAAACTGGTTAGGTGATTTTGAAGAAGATTTTGAAATCAATAATAAAAAAGATATGATTGAAAATTATTTTGAAAAAAGATGTGGTTGAAAGAATATGATTGAGAAGATATGATTGAAAAACAATTTAAAAAGAAATTTTTAAATTAATGATATGATTGAGAAGATATGATTAGAAATTAATGACTTGGCTAACAAGAAATTTAAAAGATATGATCCTAAAATTCAAATATTGAACCTTTCTTAACAAGGAAGTAACAAACTTGAAATTTTTGAACCAAATCATTAATTGGTAGCCATGATTTTTGAAAATAGTGAGAGAAAAATGGAAAAAGATTTGATTTTGAAAAAGATATGATTTGAAAAGGATTTGATTTTGAAAAATTATGAAGATTTGAAAAGGATTTGAATTAAAAACTAACGCCAGAATAGTGTTGTCCTGGCATTAAACGCCCAGAATGGTATCCATTCTGGCGTTTAACGCCCATTTGGCTACCTCCTTGGGTGTTAAACACCCAGCCAGGTATCCTGGCTCGCGTTTAAACGCTAGAATTCCTTCTTCACTGGGCGTTTTAAACACCCAGCTTTTTCTCTATGATTCCTCTGCTGTATGTTCTGAATCTTCAATTCTTTGTATTATTGACTTGAAAAGACATAATTTTGAAAAAAAAAATTGAATTTTTAATGATGAGAGAGAACAACAACAAAATGAAACTTATCATGAAAAACTAAGATCAAATAAACAATGCATGCAAGAACACGTTGAATGTCAAGATGAACAATCATATTATTTTTTTAATAAAAGAAAGACATGAAAGACACCAAACTTAGAAATTTTCATATTAGAGACACTAACAAATTGAGAATGCACATGAGAAACAACAAAAGACACAAAACAAGAGAATTTAAAGATCAGACCCAATAAAATCATCAATAACAACTTGAAGATCAATGAAGAACAAAACTCAAATGCATGGATTTTCGAAAATTTAAAGAAAAAATCAAAATATGCAATTGACACCAAACTTAAAATTTGACACTAGACTTAAACAAAAAACACAAAAGTTTTGGTTTTTATGATTTTATTAAAAAAAATTTTTGTAATTTTTTCGGAAATTGTTTGGAAAAAGAAATATAAGAAATTCAAAATTTTTAATACGAATTCCAAGAATCATGCAATGTTAGTCTAAAGTTTCAGTCTAAAAAGATTAGACATGGCTAGCCAAGCTTCAGCAAGACATTAAATACAACAGCCAAATTGATGGGAATTAATTAGCTCCTGTGAAGATAAAAGCATCATCTGAAACTCTAGAATTCATTCTTAAAAATTCTGAAGACATAGAATAATTTATTTTTTTTTTGAAATTTTTTTCGAAAATAAAAAGAACAAAAAGCTTAAAATTAAAATGAAATTACCTAATATGAGCAACAAGATGAAACGTCAGTTGTCCAAACTCGAACAATCCCCGGCAACGGCGCCAAAAACTTGGTGCACGAAATTACAATCAAAATTTTGCAATTCCGCACAACTAACCAGCAAGTGCACTGGGTCGTCCAAGTAATACCTTACGTGAGTAAGGGTCGATCCCACGGAGATTGTCGGCTTGAAGAAAGCTATGGTCATCCTTGTAAATCTCAGTCAGGTGAATTAAAATGATTTTGAGATATTGATAATTAAAATATAATTAAAACAGAAAATAAGATAGAAATACTTATGTAATTCATTGGTGGGATTTCAGATAAACGTATGGAGATGCTTTGTTGCTTCAGAACCTCTGCTTTCCTACTACCTTCTTCCAACCATGCGTTACCTCCTTCCATGGCAAGCTGTATGATCCTCTCGGATGTAAACAAATCTATCTGCGCTGTCACCGCAGGGCTAATCATCTGTCGGTTCCCGCTAGCGTTGGAATAGGACCATTGTCCTTTTGCGCACTGTCACTTGCGCCCCACAATCACAGGTTTGAAGTTTGTCACAGTCATCCCTTCCCAGATCCTACTCGGAATACCACAGACAAGGTTTAGACTTTCCGGATCCCAGGAATGCTGCCAATGGTTCTAGCCTATACCACGAAGACTCTGATCTCACGGAATGGAAGGCTCTGTTGTCAGGAGAGGCAACCATGTGTCCTGAACCAGGAGGCTAAGAGATACACACTCAAGCTATTACAGATAGAACGGAAGTGGTTGTCAGGCACGCGTTCATAAGTGAGAATAATGATGAGTGTCACGGATCATCACATTCATCGGGTTGAAGTGCGAGTGAATATCTTAGAATAAGAAAAAGCTTGAATTAAATAGAGGAACAATAGTACTTGCATTGATTCATGAAGAAAAGCAGAGCTCCACACCTTAATCTATGGGGTGTAGAAACTCCACCGTAGAAAATACATAAGTGAAAGAAGGTCTAGGCATGGCCGAATGGCCAGCCTCCCAAAGAGGGTTTAATCATCAAAACATGAGTAAAAGATGAAAATACAATAGTAAAAGGTCCTATTTATAATGAACTAGTAACCTAGGGTTTACAAAAATAAGTAAATGATGCAGAAATCCACTTCCGGGGCCCACTTGGTGTGTGCTTGGGCTGAGCATTGAAGCTTTTTCGAGCATAGGCTTTTCTTGGAGTTAAACGCCAGTTCTGGTGCCAGTTTAGGCGTTTAACTCCAATTCTGGTGCCAGTTTGGGCGTTTTATGCCATAAATTTTAAGCTGACTTTGAACGGTTTGGGCCATCAAATCGCGGGCAAAGTATGGACTATTATATATTTCTAGAAAGCCCATGATGTCTACTTTCCAACGCAATTGAGAGCGCGCCAATTGGGCTTCTGTAGCTCCAGAAAATCCACTTTGAGTGCAAGGAGGTTAGAATCCAATAGCATCTGCAGTCCTTTTTCAGCCTCTGAATAAGATTTTTGCTTAGGTCCCTCAATTTCAGCCAGAAAATACCTGAAATCATAGAAAAACACACAAACTCATAGTAAAGTCCGGAAATGTGATTTTTATTTAAAAAAATAATTATATACTAAAAACTAACTAAATCATACTAAAAACTACCTAAAAACAATGCTAAAAAGCGTATAAATTATCTGCTCATCAAGGATCTACTGCAATTTGGTTGTAACCTGAATAACCATCCAAAAAGCAGTAGTATTCATGACCTGGTAGTCTCCCTAGCATCTGGTCTATGAATGGTAAAGGAAAATGATCCTTTCTGGTGGCTGTATTGAGTCTTCTGTAGTCAATACACATACGCCACCCTATAACTGTTCTTATAGGAACCAGTTCATTTTTTTCATTATGAACCACTGTCGTACCTCCCTTCTTGGGGACGAGGCTAACCTAGGGGCTATCAGAAATAGGATAAATAATCTCAGCCTCTAGTAGCTTAGTGACCTCTTTCTGCACCACCTCCTTCATGGCTAGATTCAGCCGTCTCTGTGGTTGAACCACTGGCTTATCATGATCCTCCAATAGGATCTTATGCATGCATCTGGCCGGGCTAATACCCTTAAGATCACTTATGGACCACCCAAGAGCTGTCTTGTGTGTCCTTAGCACCTGAATTAATGCTTTCTCTTCCTGTGGTTCTAAAGTAGAGCTGATGATCACAGGAAAAGTGTCATCTTCTCCCAGAAATGCATATTTCAGGGATAGTGGTAGTGGTTTGAGCTCGGGTTTAGGAGGCTTCTCCTCTTCCTAAGGAGTTTTCAGAGGTTCTTCTGTTTTCTCTGGTTCCTCCAGATCAGGCTGAACATCTTTAAAAATGTCCTCTAGCACTGATTTGAGACTCTCAATCATATTGACCTCTTCCATCAGGGAGTCAATAATATCAGTGCTCATGCAGTCTTTTGATGTGTCTGGATGCTGCATAGCTTTGACATCATTCAACTTAAACTCATCCTCGTTGACTCTCAGGGTTATCTCCCCTTTTTGGATGTCAATGAGGGTTCGTCTAGTTGCTAGGAAAGGTCTTCCTAGAATGAGAGTTGCACTCTTGTGCTCCTCTATTTCCAGCGCTACAAAGTCAGTGGGAAAGGCAAATGGCCCAACCTTGACAATCATGTCCTCAATTACGCCTGATGGAATCTTAATGGAGCCATAAGAAAGTTGGAGGCATATCTGGGTTGGTTTAACCTCATCAGTCAAACCAAGCTTTTTGATAGTGGATGTAGGTATTAGGTTGATACTTGCCCCATGATCACATAGAGCTGTCTTGGTACAAACAGCCTCTAATGTGCATGGTATCATAAAGCTTCTGGGATCTTTAAGCTTCTCTAGTAAGCTTTTCAGAATGACTACACTGCATTCTTCAGTGAGGAAAACTTTTTCAGTTTCTCTCCAATCCTTCTTATGACTTAAGATCTCTTTCATGAACTTAGCATAAGAGGGTATTTGCTCAAGTGCCTCTGCAAACAGAATCTTTATTTCAAGAGTCCTGAGATAGTCTGCAAAGCGGGAAAATTGTTTATCTTGTTCCGCTTGGCGGAGTTTCTGAAGATAAGGCATCTTGGCCTTATATTCTTCCACCTTAGTTACTGCAGGTTTATTTCCTACAGAAGTGGTTGGAGAAGCCTGCTTAAGGGGGTTGTTATCAGCACTTGCAGGTGTCTGATCCCTTATTGGCATTTGAACGCCAGAATTGGGTGCTGCCTGGGCGTTTAACGCCAAATTGCCACCATTTTCTGGCGTTTGGACGCCAGAACTGGCCATCCCTTGGGCGTTTAACGCCATTTTTTTTACCCTTTTCTGGCGTTTGAACGCCAGAATCATTCCTCTCTGGGCTCTTACTGTCCTCAGAAGGATTTTGGGCAGTGGGTCGGTCATCCTCTGTCAGTTATTCCTTTCTTGACTTTTTGATGCTTTGAGTTGAGACATTCAATGTCTTCCCACTCTTTAATTGAACAGCTTGGCATTCTTTTGTTATCTGTTTAGATAGTTGCTGTCTTGTCTGATCCAATTGTGCTTCCATATTCTTGTTAGTATTTTTAGTGTCTTGGAACATCTCTTTGAATTCTGTGAACTGTTTTGTTATAATAAGCAATTGCTGATTGAGTTCAGCAACTTGTTCTTGAGGAATAAGTTCAGTGGATACTGCTTTAGCTTCTTCTTTCATGGAGGACTCACTACTTAAATACAGATGTTGATTTCTAGCAACTGTATCAATGAACTCTTGAGCCTCTTCAATTGTTTTTCTCATGTGTATAGATCCACCAACTGAGTGGTCTAGAGATATTTGGGCCTTTTCTATAAGCCCATAGTAAAAGATGTCTAACTGCACCCATTCTGAAACATTTCAGAGGGGCATTTCCTTAGCATCCCTCTGTACCTCTCCCAAGAATTATAAAGAGATTCATTATCCTCTTGTCTAAAGCCTTGGATGTCCAGCTTTAGCTATGTCATCCTTTTTGGAGGGAAATATTGATTCAATAATTTGTCTGATAACTGTTTCCATGTTTTTATACCTGCTGTGGGTTGGTTATTTAACCACCTCTTAGCTTAATCTTTTACAATAAATGAAAATAGTAATGATCTGTAGACATCCTGATCCACTTTCTTATCATGTACTGTGTCAGTAATTTGTAAGAACTGTGCCAGAAACTCAGTAGGTTCTTCCTGTGGAAGACCGGAATACTGGCAATTTTGTTGCCCCATGATAATAAGCTGAGGGTTTAGCTCAAACTTGCTGTCTCTGATGGGGGGTATACAGATACTACTCCCATATGAAGCAGTAGTGGGGTTAGCATATGACCCCAGAGTTCTTCTGGACTGTTCATTTCCACTTAGGTCCATGATGGAGAAAGGGAGATGATGTGGATTGTAAATAAAAAATTTTTTTTGAAAATAAAAAGAAAACATACTTTTGAATTTAATGAGGAAAGAGAAAAACAACAAAATGACACCAAACTTAGAATTTTTAGATAAAAACAAAGAAAACAAACAAGAAAACTTTGAATGTCAAGATAAACACTAAGAACACTTTCAAGATCAAGATGAACACCAATAACAAATTTTGAAAATCTTTAAGAAAATAAAAACACAAAGGACACCAAACTTAAAAATTTTTATACTTTGGACACTAATAATTCGAAAATGCACAAGAAAAACAAGAAAAGACACAAAACAAGAAAAACTAAAGATCAAACAAGAAAAATAAACAAGAACAACTTGAAGATCAAGAAAGAACAAGACATATAAAACTCGAAAATATGAAGAAAAATAATAACATGCAATTCGAAAAATTAAAGGAAAATAAAAACATGCAATTGACACCAAACATAAAACATGAAACTAAACAGAAGACTAAATTATGAGGTTATTAGTTTTTATTTATTTATTAAAAATTTCGAAAAGAAATTTAGAAAAATAAAACAAGGATTTTAAAAATTTTTAACAAGAACAATAATAAAAGACTCAAACACAAATCACAGATTAATAAAGAAAAGTAAAAATTTTTGAAAGATTTTTGAAAAGAAAATAAAAGACTCAAACTTAGTGACTCTAAACCAACCAAAAAGGTAAATTCTTCCTAATCTAAGCAACAAAATAAACCGTCAGTTGTCCAAACTCGAACAATCCCCGGCAACGGCGCCAAAAACTTGGTGCAAAAAATTGTGATTACGCTTTTCACAATTTCGCACAACTAACCAGCAAGTGCACTGGGTCTCCAAATAATACCTTACGTGAGTAAGGGTCGATCCCACGGAGATTGTCGGCTTGAAGCAAGCTATGGTTATTTTGTAAATCCTAGTCAGGAGATTAATGATGAGAGTGATTATATTTTTGAAAAATAAATAACATGAAATAAATAGTACTTGTGATTTAGTAATGAGAAACAGGCTGAGGTTTCGGAGATGCTCTGTCATCTGAATCTCTGCTTTCCTACTGTCTTCTTCTCCAAACACGCATGGCTTCCTTCAATGGAAAGCTTTATGATCCTCTCGAATGAAAAATACCAGGTACGATCTCTGCACAACTAATTAACTGTCGAATTTCTCGTCTCGGATGAAAAATACCATGTACAGTTACCGCACAGCTAATCATCTTTCGGTTCCCACTAGCGTCGAAATAGGACTCTTATCCTTTTGGACACTGTCACTGTGCCCAACATTCGCAGGTTTGAAGCTCGTCACAGTCATCCCTTCCCAGATCCTACTCGGAATACCACAGACAAGGTTTAGACTTTTCGGATCCCAGGAATGCTGCCAATTGGTTCTTGCCTATACCACGAAGGTTCTAACCTCTGGACTCGGTCCGTGGGTTAGAAACCCAAGAGATACGCACTCAAGCTGTCGTCCAATGACTACGTTGAGCTCAAATAGAACGGGAGTGGTTGTCAGGCACACATTCATAGGTTGAGGATAATGATGAGTGTCACAGATCATCATATTCTCTATATTGAAGTACGAATGAGTATCTTAGAATAGAATCAAGCGTGATTGAATAGAAAACAGTAGTAATTGCATTAATCCATTGAAACACAGCAGAGCTCCTCACCCCCACCTATGGGGTTTAGAGACTCATGCCGTAGAAGATTCAATATGAAGTAAAAAATGTCATAAGGTGCTAAATGAATCTCTAAAAGTAGTTTATATACTAAACTAGTAACTTAGGGTTACAGAAAATGAGTAACTAGGTGTAGATAGTGCAAAATTCTACTTCCGGGGCCCACTTGGTGAGTGTTTGGGCTGAGATTTTAAGCTTCCACGTGCATATGCCTCATATTGGAGTTAAATGCCACCCTGGGTGCGAAAATGGTCGTTTAACGACGAAAAGTATGCCAGTTCTGGCGTTTTACGCCAAAAAGTTTTTGGCTGGCTTTTAACGCCAGTTTGGGCCATCAAATCTCGGGCAAAGTATGGACTATTATATATTACTGGAAAGCCCAAGATGTCTACTTTCCAATACAATTGAGAGGGCGCCAATTGGGCTTCTGTAGCTCCAAAACATCCATTTCGGGTACAGGAGAGTCAGAATCCAACAACATCTGCAGTCCTTTCTCAGCCTCTGAATCAGATTTTTGCTCAGGTCCCTCAATTTCAGCCAGAAAATACCTAAAATTACAGGAAAACACACAAACTCATAGTGAAGCCCAGAAATGTGATTTTTGAATAAAAACTAATAAAATGTAATAAATGTAACTAAAATATACTAAAAACTACCTAAAAACAATGCCAAAAAAGGTATAAATTATCCGCTCATCAGACTTTAACCACTTCTTCTGGCTCAATTGTCTCAACTTCCTGCCCTTGTGGCAATTCTTGCTTTAACTCCTCTTCTCCACCGTAAAGCTCCAAATTCACTCCCTCACTATGCTCTTTGATTGCTTCTCCACATTCAACAATGGAAGTGCTTTGATCGTATAGGCTTAGGTGGGAGGAGACCATGTTGCTAATGGCTTCCGCCATGGTAGCAATGATGAATTCTAACTTCTTGAACTCCTTTTGCGTCTCCTCTTGCCTTTGGATGTAAGAGCTAATATCTCTTTGTTGTTCTAGCATGAAGGCATGGAGAGACTTATCCATTAGAGGTGGTGTGCGAAGAGATGGTTCATTGTTTGGAAGAAAGGGCTCATAATTGGAAGGTGGTTCATCTTGGTAAGGGTATGGAGATGGCGTATATGGAGGTGTTTCTTGGGGGTAGTTGTGTTGGAATTGTTGTGGTTCTATGTATGGTTCATACGACTCATAAGGTGGTTGGTATGGTGGATAAGGATGAGGGTCATATGGAGGTGTTTGGTGGTATGAGACTTATGAGTATGGTGGTTCAAAACTAGGTTGAGGAGGTGGTTCATAGGCATACGGTGGTAGTTGTTGATAACCACAATGAGAGTCACCACATCCATTAGGTTGATATGCATTAGGAGTTGGATTATACCTATAAGAAACTAGAGGAGGTTGTTGCCAAGAAGGGTGATCAATTCCTTGAGGCTCCTCCCATCTTTGATTGTTCCATCCTTTATGCATGTTGTCATTGTAGTTCCCATTTCCTACAACATAATTTGAACCAAACTCATAGCCAAAGTGGTGAGAATTCATAATATCAAGAGAGAATAAAATAAATACTAATAAGAACGAATAAAAACTAACTCCTAAAGCAAGCAGAAAACTAACAAAGAAGCATATTAACATATATACAATAGCCAATAACATAACACCATTGCAATTCCCCGGCAACGGCGCCAAAAATTTGATAAGAAGATTTATACCAGTTAGAAATTTCACACAAATATTTCCGTTGATAGTATAGTTCCCAACTGACAATTAATACTCAATCAAAGTTTTAATAAGATTATTCATCACAAGTACAAACCCCAATAAAAATTAACTGAAGTATTCAAACTTCGGGTCGTCTCACAAGGAATTGCAATGAAGTGATCAATTATTGGCTATGAAGAAACAAAGGAGTTTGATTTGGTATTTTGACAAGAAAATATAAAAGAAAGTAAATGACAAGAACTAATAAACAAAGGAAAAGAACTCTTGGCTAAAACTTGGAAATTGAGATTACCATCCTTGTCTACAAACCATGTATTGAAAATTATGAGGAACCAAGCTCATTAAGTCTACTTCTATGTTTGAAGTACGTATAATGTCTACTTCTAAGCTTGAAGTACATCAAATGGCTTGATCAATCTCAACTCATAAGTCCCAATCCAACTACTAATTGGCTTAGTAGTAGATTGGTGTCAATGGGTATCAATTTGAAGGTAAACATCAAAATGACATGGAAACATAAAATTACATTAAAAGGAAATTCAAATCAACAAAATTGCATGAACATAAGAGCAACAAAATAAAGGAAATGACAAGTAAAACTAGGAGAGTAAAGATGTGACAACAAGAAATTAAAAGGGAAAACTAAATCAAAACAAGAATTAAACTATAGATCTAAGAGAATTTGACCTAAACTACCCTAAATTCTAGAGAGAAGGAAGAGCTTCTCTCTAGAATTCTAACCTACAACATGATAAAAACTACACTATGTCTACTCACCCCTAATTCCTTACAATTCTTGGGTTCAAAAGCATCAGAAATGAGTTGGATTTGCGCCTCCTTGAGCTCAGAAATTGCCCCCAATATATTGCCTTTAGTGAGGTCATGTGCAGCTTATCACACGTACACATGGGTCACGCGTACGCGTCTGACGATCGGATTTTCTGGTTAGTAAAGACATTTTATAAAATTAATCGCATTATAAGTATAGCTTCTAAACCAACAGAGAATCCTTTCATACAAAAGTTTGGTTGTCACAGGTAACAAAACCCAATAAAATTTGTAACCGAAGTATTTAAACCTCAGGTCGTCTTCTCAAGGAATTGCAGGGAGGTATGATTTATTATTGGTTATGTAAAAAGATATGTTTTTGGGTATTTTAAAATAAGGAACAAGTAATTTAAGTGACAAGAAAAATAAATTAATAATAATAAAATCTCTTGGCAAGGTATGAGAAATTGAAGTCCTATCCTAGTTATCCTTATCAATTGTGATGAGAATTGGATTTTGCTCCCACTTAATTAACCTCTAACTATGAAGGTAAGTTAAGTGGATGAATCAATTTGATTCCTCAGATCCTAGTCAATTCCTATGGAGAGACTAGAGTTATTGGAATAAAAATCAACTAGCAAAGATAACAATCATCAATCACAAGGAGTTTGATAACTCAAGTGTCTCCAATTACTTAACCTAAACAACAAAGGAGAAAATCTACTTGAATAAAAATGCCTTCAGATGGGAAGCAACAGTAACATAAATAAAAGAAAGAAATCTTAAATCTGAAATACCTCAAATTATATTAAATAAAAGAAATCAAATCTAACATGGAAATTCATAAATTAAATTGGGAAAATAAATAAAAGGAACATTGAACCTGGAAGTTGAGAGAAGTAGCCTAAACATAATAGAAATCCTAAATCTTAATCCTTAGAGAGAGGAGAGAACCTCTCTCTCTAAAACTACATCTAAATCCTAATAATTGTGAATGTGTATGTCTTCGTTGTTTGGATGTATTTCCTCACTTTATAGCCTCTAATCTATGTTTTCTGGGCCGAGAACTGGGTCAGAAACAGCCCAGAATTCGCTGGTTGCGAATTCAAACACGCTGATTTTCGTAGATGCGATGCGTCCGCGTGATGCACGCGTTCGCGTCACTTATCCTCAGGGAAACTATGGCAAATTATATATCATTTCGAAGCTCCACACGTTAGCTTTTTAACACAACTGAAACCGCGTCATTTGGACCTCTGTAGCTCAAGTTATGATCGATTTAGTGCGAGAGGGTCAGGCTGAACAGCTTTGCAGTTCCTTCAACTTCTTGCATTCCTTGCACTTTTGCATGCTTCCTTTCCATCCTCTAAGCCATCCCTCCCCTGTAATCTCTGAAAACACTTAACACACATATCAAGGCATCGAATGGTAATAAGAGAGGATTAAAATTAGCTAAATTAAGATCAAAGAAACATGTTTTCAATCATAGCACAAAATCAGGAAGGAAAACATAAAACCATGCAAATTGTATGAATAAGTGGGTAAAGTGTTGATAAAAACCACTCAATTAAGCATAAGATAAACCATGAAATAGCGGTTTATCAGTGTCGCATTGTAAAACTCCTCTTCACGCGTACGCGTGGGTGACGCGTGCGCATCGCTGGCGAATCTCCTTCTCACGCGTACGCGTTGGTGACGCGTGCGCGTGACCTTGAGTTTAGCAAATCCTCATTCCTTCATGAATTCTCCATTTTTGAATGCTTTTTCTTCATTCCTTCAACCCAATCTTTGCCTTCTAATCCTGAAATCACTTAATAAACATATCAAGGCATCGAATGGAATTAAAGTGAAATAAAATTAGCGATTTAAAGGCCTAAAAAGTATGCTTTTACTCTTAAGCCCAAATTAGGAGAAATTCACAAAACCATGCTATTTCATTGAATAAATCTGAGAAACGTTGATAAAATTCCCTAAATTCAACACAAGGTAAACCACAAAATTGGGGTTTATCAAACCTCCCCACACCTAAATTAAGCATGTCCGCATGCTAAACCAAGAAAGACAAGAAATGGGGTATGAACATTTATTCAATGCAAATAAACTATATGAACCTACCTACATACATGCAACTAAATGCAAACTTATTCTATCTACTTGGTTAAAAGTAAATCAATCTTCAAGAACATATATGAACAAGTAGGGCTAAGTAGTATGATGACTCATGAATCCTACCAATTCAAATATAAAAATGAAATTCAAATAGACTGGTAAGAAGAAAGCTCGTGAAAGCCGGGAATAAAGAATTGAGCATCGAACCATCACCGGAAGTATATCCGCTCTAGTCGCTCTAGTGTATAGGGTTGATTCACTCAATTCTCTTCTAATCATGCTTTCCAAGATTTGTTTTCCATCTAACAATCAACAATTATTCAATGCATGCATACATTCATCATGAGGACTTATTCATAGGTTGTAATGGGGCTAAGGTTAAGGTAAGGATGCATATAGTCAAGTGAGCTTAAAATTTGAATCTTTGATTAACCTAAGCTCCCACCAAACACATACAACAACCTATACAATTCTAATACAATACTTAGCTAGCCATGATTCCCACTTTTTTTTTCACATACTCATGGATTCTCTTTAATTCACATTCCATATGCATTGTTATTATTACTTTGTTTTGGGGCATTTTTGTCCTCTTTTTATTATTTTTCTTTTTCTCTTTTTCTTTTTTCATTTTTTTCTTTTATATATATTTTTTTTGTTTTTTTTTCACATAAAGTATATACAAATGTATCAATGCATATGGTTTAAACATTTAGTGCATGAATATGTACCCAATCCGATGATTTTCAACAAAAATACAAAATACACTTTTACCTTAACCAATGTTCCCAAGTTTCCCATACCCAAATGATACACACACTCACTAGCCTAAGCTAATCAAAGATCCAAATTAAGGGACATTTATTATTTTTCACTTAGGGGTAGTGATGTTCTAAAATTAAGAACAAAAGGGATTAAATAGGCTCAAAATTGGTTAACAATGATTGATGAAAGGTAGGCTATTTGGGTAAGTGAGCTATTTGAAATGATGGCCTCAATCATATAAATGCATTCATACACAAAATAATGGACATATAGAATCAAACAAATCAAAGATTGCAATCATAGAAAGAGAATAATACACACAAGAATGGAAATAAGTGGTTATATAATGTAACCAGACAATTGGGCTCAAAATTCACAAGCTTGTGTTCTTAGCTCAAAAACCATGTTCCAAAATAAATTCTTCAAGCACTTCCTAAACTGTTCCCAATACTCATAGAGAGTTTCCGATTCACCTTGAATGACGCAAGAGATTTCCTTCCTCAATCTATCCATGACCTCTGGTGGAAAAAACTTATCCAAAAATTCCCTTCTAAGCAAATCCCAATTAGTGACAACATTTTTGGGTTGAGTGTAGAACCACTCCTTTGCCCTTCCCTCAAGAGAAAATGGAAAAGTGATGAGGGGATAATTTATACGCTTTTTGGCATTATTTTTAGTATGTTCTTAGTATATTTTAGTTAGTTTTTATTAGTTTTTATTTAAAAATCACATTTCTGGACTTTACTATGAGTTTGTGTGTTTTTCTGTGATTTCAGGTATTTTCTAGCTGAAATTGAGAGACCTGAGCAAAAATCTGATTCAGAGGCTGAAAAAGGACTACAGATGCTGTTGGATTCTGACCTCCCTGCACTTGAAGTGGATTTTCTAGAGCTACAGAGACCCAATTGGCGCGCTCTGAATTGCGTTGTAAAGTAGACATCCTGGGCTTTCCAGAAATATATAATAGTCTATACTTTGCCTAAGATTTGATGGCCCAAACTGGCATTCCAAGTCAGCATAGAAATTCTGGCGTCAAAACGCCAGAACTGGCATAAAAGCTGGAGTTAAACGCCCAAACTGGCACAAAAGCTGGCGTTTAACTCCAAGAAAAGTCTCTACACATGGAAGCTTCAATGCTCAGCCCAAGCACACACCAAGTGGGCCCGGAAGAAGATTTCTGCATTAATTACCTATTTCTATAACCCTAGGCTACTAGTTTTCTATAAATAGGACCTTTTGCTATTGTATTTTCATACTTTAAGACACACTTTTGATATAATTTTGATCTCTTGATCACGTTTTGGAGGCTGGACTCACGGCCATGCCTGAACCTTGTTCTTACGTATTTTCAATGGTGGAGTTTCTACACACCATAGATTAAGGTGTGGAGCTCTGCTGTTCTTCATGAATTAATACAATTACTATTGTTCTTCTATTCAATTCACGCCTACTTCTTCTCTAAGATCTTCATTCGTTCTTCAACTTGATGAATGTGATGATCCGTGACACTCATCATCATTCTCACCTATGAACATGTGCCTGACAACCACCTCTGTTCTACTAGCAATGGCTTGAATGCGTATCTCTTGGGTTTCTAATCTAAGATTGGAACCTTCGTGGTATAGGCTAGAATTATTGGCGGTCATTCTTGAGATCCGGAAAGTCTAAACCTTGTCTTTGGTATTCCGAGTAAGATCTGGGAAGGGATGACTGTGACGAGCTTCAAACTCGCGAGTGTTGGGCATGTGACAGACGCAAAATGATCAATGGATCCTATTCCAACACGATCGAGAACCGACAGATGATTAGCCGTGCGGTGACAGTGCATTTGGAACATTTTCACTGAGAGGACGGGAAGTAGCCATTGACAACGGTGATGCCCAACATTAAGCTTGCCATGGAAGGGAGTATGAATGATTGGATGAAGGCAATAGGAAAGCAGAGGTTCAAGAGGAACAAAGCATCTTCATACGCTTATCTGAAATTCCTACCAATGAATTACATAAGTATCTCTATCTTTATTCTATTTTATATTTTATTCATCTTTTAATTATCAATTCTCCAAAACCATTTGAATCCTCCTGACTGAGATTTACAAGATGACCATAGCTTGCTTCAAGCCGACAGTCTCCGTGGGATCGACCCTTACTCACGTAAGTTATTACTTGGACGACCCAGTGCACTTGCTGGTTAGTTGTGCGGAGTTGTGACAAAGTGTGATTCAAATTTGAGAGCTCCAGGAGAATCCCTCTATGAAGCTTGGGAAAGATACAAGCAATTGATCAGAAGGTGTCCTTTTGACATGCTTTCAGAATGGAGCATCATAGGTATCTTCTATGATGGTCTGTCTGAACTGTCCAAGATGTCATTGGACAACTCTACTGGAGGATCTCTTCATCTGAAGAAGATGCCTGCAGAAGCTCAGGAACTCATTGAAATGGTTGCAAATAACCAATTCATGTACACCTCTGAAAGGAATCCTGTGAATAATGGGACAAGTTAGAAGAAAGGAGTTCTTGAGATTGATACTCTGATTGCCATATTGGCTCAGAACAAAATATTGACTCAACAAGTCAATATGATTTCTCAGAGTCTGTCTAGAATGCAAGCAGCAACAGTCAGTACCAAAGAAGCTTCATCTGAAGAAGAAGCTTATGATCCTGAGAACCCAACAATAGAAGAGGTGAATTACATGGGAGAATCCTATGGAAACACCCATAATCCTTCATGGAGAAATCATCCAAACCTCTCATGGAAGGATCAACAGAGGCCTCAACAAGGCTTCAACAACAATAATGGTGGAAGAAATAGGTTTAGCAATGGCAAACCTTTTCCATCATCTTCTCAGCAACAGACAGAGAATTCTAAGCAAAGTAATTCTGACTTAGCAACCATAGTCTCTGATCTAATCAAGACCACTCAAAGTTTTATGACTGAAACAAGGTCCTCCATTAGAAATTTGGAGGCACAAGTGGGTCAGCTGAGTAAGAAAGTTACTGAACTCCCTCCTAGTACTCTCCCAAGCAATACAGAAGAGAATCCAAAAGCAGAGTGCAAGGCCATTAACATGACCCACACGGCCGAACTTGGAGAGGAGGAAGAGGCAGTGATCTCCACTGAGGAAGACCTCAATGGACATCCACTGGCCTCCAAGGAGTTCCCTAATGAGGAACCATGGGAATCTGAGGCTCACACTGAGACCATAGAGATTCCATTGAATTTACTTTTGCCATTCATGAGCTCTGATGAGTATTCTTCCTCTGAAGAGGATGAAGATGTTACTGAAGAACAAGTTTCTAAGTACCTGGGAGCAATCATGAAGCTAAATGCCAAGTTATTTGGTAATGAGACTTGGGAGGATGAACTCCCATTGCTCATCAAAAAACTGGATGACTTGACTAGGCAGAAATTACCTCTAAAGAGACAAGATCCTGGAAAGTTCTCAATACCTTGTACCATAGGCACCATGACCTTTGAAAAGGCTCTGTGTGACCTAGGGTCAAGCATAAACCTCATGCCTCTCTCTGTAATGGAGAAACTAGGAATTTTTGAGGTTCAAGCTGCAAGAATCTCATCAGAGATGGCAGACATTTCAAGGAAACAAGCTTATGGACTTGTAGAGGATGTCTTGGTAAAGGTTGAAGACCATTACATCCCTGCTGATTTCATAATCCTAGAGACTGGGAAGTGTATGGATGAATCCATCATCCTTGGCAGACCCTTCCTAGCCACAGCAAAAGCTGTGATTGATATTGACAGAGGAGAATTGGTCCTTCAAGTGAATGAGGACCCCCTTGTATTTAAAGCTCAAGGATCCCCCTCTGTAATCATGGAGAAGAAGCATGAAAAGCTTCTCTCAATGCAGAGTCAAACAGAGCCCCCACATTCAAACTCTAAGTTTGGTGTTGGGAGGCCATGCTCTGAGTATCTGTGAGGCTCTATAAGAGCCCACTGTCAAGCTATTGACATTAAAGAAGCGCTTGTTAGGAGGCAACCCAATTTTTACTTATCTATGTTAAATTTCTATTTTCTATTGTTATTTTATGTTTTCTGTAGGTTGATGATCATGTGAAGTCACAAAACAACTCAAAAACTCAAAAACAATGAAAAATAGCACACCCTGGAGGAGAAGCTTGCTGGCGTTTAAACACCAGTAAGGGCAGCAGAATGGGCGTTAAACGCCCAGTCTAGCACCATTCTGGGCGTTTAACGCCAGAAATAGACACCAGACTGGTGTTTAACACCAAAAAAGGGCAAGAAGCTGGCATTAAACGCCAGAAATGGGTAGCAACCTGGCGTTTAACGCCAGGATTGGCAGAGAAGGGCGTTTTGTACGCCACTTGGTGCAGGGATGAAAAATCCTTGACACCTCAGGATCTGTGGACCCCACAGGATCTCCACCTACCCCACCTCTCTCTCTCTTCTACAACCATTCATCAATCACCTCAATACTTCTTCCCCAAAAACCCCTCACCTATCAAATCCTACCCTCTTCTCCATAAACCCTTCACCAATCCACATCCATCCATAATAAAACCCCACCTACCTCACCATTCAAATTCAAACCACTTTCCCTCCTAAACCCACCCTATATGGCCGAATCCTAACCCTCTCTCCACCCCTATATAAACCCATCTTCACTCCTTCATTTTCACACAACATAAACACTACTTCTTCCCTTTGGCCGAAATACCAACCCACCTCCATCTCCTCCATTTCTTCTTCTTCTACTCCTTTCTTTCTTCTTTTGCTCGAGGACGAGTAAATCTTCTAAGTTTGGTGTGGTAAAAGCACTGCTTTTTATTTTTCCATAACCATTTATGGCACCAAAGGCCGGAGAAACCTCTAGAAAGAGGAAAGGGAAGGCAAAAGCTTCCACCTCCGAGTCATGGGAGATGGAGAGATTCATCTCAAGGGTGCATCAAGACCACTTCTATGAAGTTGTGGCCAAGAAGAAGGTGATCCTCGAGGTCCCTTTCAAACTCAAAAAGGGTGAATATTCGGAGATCCGACATGAGATTCGAAGAAGAGGTTGGGAAATTTTCACCAACCCCATTCAACAAGTCGGGATCTTAATGGTTCAAGAGTTCTCTGCCAATGCATGGATCACCAAGAACCATGATCAAAGTGTGAACCCGGACCCTAAGAATTGGCTTACAATGGTCCGAGGGAAATACTTAGATTTCAGTCTGGAAAATGTAAGGTTGGCATTCAACTTGCCCATGATGCAAGGAGATGCACACCCCTACACTAGAAGGGTCAACTTTGATCAAAGGTTGGACCAAGTCTTCATAGACATTTGTGAAGAGGGCGCTCAATGGAAGAGAGATTCAAGAGGGAAGCCGATTCAACTAAGAATGCATGACCTCAAGCCCATGGCTAGGGGATGGTTGGAGTTCATCCAACGCTCAATCATTCCCACTAGCAACCGGTCTGAAGTTACTATAGACCAGGCTATCATGATCCATAGCATCATGATTGGAGAGAAAGTAGAAGTTCATGAGGTTATATCCCAAGAACTCTACAAGGTGGCGGACAAGTCCTCTACTTTGGCAAGGTTAGCCTTCCCTCATCTCATTTGTCACCTTTGCATTTCGGCTGGAATTGACATAGAGGAAAACATCCTCATTGATGAGGACAAGCCCATCACTAAGAAAAGGATGGAGCAACAAGAGATCTCACTCATGAACAAGAACATGAGGCAATTCATGAAATCCCTGAGATGCCTCAAGGGATGCATTTTCTTCCACAAAACTATTGGGAGCAAATTAACACCTCCCTACGAGAATTAAGTTCCAATATGGGACAACTAAGGGTGGAGCACCAAGAGCATTCCATCCTCCTCCATGAAATTAGAGAAGATCAAAGAGTCATGAGAGAGGAGCAACAAAGGCAAGGAAGAGACATTGAGGAGCTCAAGCACTCCATAAGATCTTCAAGATGAAGAACAAGCCGCCATCACTAAGGTCCCGTTCTTTAATTTCCTTATTCTTTATTTTCTATTTTTCGAAAATTATGCTTTATGTTTATTTATGTTTGTGTCTTTATTACATGATCATTAGTGTCTAAGTGTCTATGCCTTAAAACCATGAATATGAATCCATCACCTTTCTTAAATGGAAAATGTCTTTAACTGAAAAAGAAAAAGAAGTGCATGAATTTCAAATTTTAAAACAGTTTAGTTATTTTGATGTGGTGGCAATAATTCTTGTCTTCTGAATGAATGCTTGAATAGTGCATGTTTTTGAGTTTGTTGTTTAAGAATGTTAAAATTGTTGGCTCTTGAAAGAATGATGGAAAAAGGAGAAATGTTTTTTGATAATCTAAAAAATCATAAAAATGATTCTTGAAGCAAGAAAATGCAGTGAAAAGCTTGTAGAAAAAAAATATATGCGAAAAAAAAGAGAGAAAGAAAGAAAAAGAAAAAGCAAGAAGAAAAAGCCAATAGCCCTTTAAACCAAAAGGCAAGGGTAAAATAAAAAGGATCCAAGGCTTTGAGCATCAGTGGATAGGAGGGCCCACAGGAATAAAATCCTGGCCTAAGCGGCTAAACCAAGCTGTCCCTAACCATGTGCTTGTGGCGTGAAGGTGTCAAGTAAAAACTTGAGACTGAGCGGTTAAAGTCGTGGTCCAAAGCAAAAAAAGAGTGTGCTTAAGAGCTCTGGACACTTCTAATTAGGGACTCTAGCAAAGCTGAGTCACAATCTGAAAAGGTTCACCCAGTTATGTGTCTGTGGCATTTATGTATCCGGTGGTAATACTGGAAAACAAAATGCTTAGGGTCACGGCCAAGACTCATAAAGTAGCTGTGTTCAAGAATCAACATACTTAACTAGGAGAATTAATAACACTATCTGGATTCTGTGTTCCTATAGAAGCCAATCATTCTGAACTTCAAAAGATAAAGTGAGATGCCAAAACTGTTCAGAAGCAAAAAGCTAAAAGCCCCGCTCATCTAATTAAGACTAATCTTCATAGATGTTTTTGGAATTCATTGTATATTCTCTTCTTTTTATCCTATTTGATTTTTAGTTGCTTGGGGACAAGCAACAATTTAAGTTTGGTGTTGTGATGAGCGGATAATTTATACGCTTTTTGGCATTGTTTTTAGTATGTTCTTACTATATATTAGTTAGTTTTTATTATATTTTTATTAGTTTTTATTTAAAAATTACATTTTTGGACTTAGTATGAGTTTGTGTATTTTTCTGTAATTTCAGGTATTTTCTGGCTGAAATTGAGGGACCTGAGCAAAAATCTTATTCAGAGGCTAAAAAAGGACTGCAGATGCTGTTGGATTCTGACCTCCCTACACTCTAAGTGGATTTTCTAGAGCTACAGAAGCCCAATTGGTGCGTTCTTAATTGCGTTGGAAAGTAGACATCCTGGGCTTTCCAGAAATATATAATAGTCCATAATTTGCCCAAATTTTGATGGCCCAAACTGGCGTTCGAAGTCAACATAGAAATTCTGGTGTCAAAACGCCAGAACTGGCATAAAAGCTGGAGTGAAATGCTCAAACTGGCACAAAAGTTGGCGTTTAACTCCAAGAAAAGTCTTTACACATGGAAGCAACAATGCTCAGCCCAAGCACACACCAAGTGGGCCCGGAAGAAGATTTCTGCATTAATTACCTATTTCTGTAACCCTAGGCTACTAGATTTCTAAAAATAGGACCTTTTGCTATTGTATTTTCATACTTTAAGACACACTTTTGATATACTTTTGATCTCTTGATCACGTTTTGGAGGCTGGCCTCACTGCCATGCCTAAACCTTGTTCTTATGTATTTTCAACGGTGGAGTTTCTACACCATAGATTAAGGTGTGGAGCTCTGCTGTTCTTCATGAATTAATACAATTACTATTGTTCTTCTATTCAATTCATGCCTACTTCTTCTCTAAGATATTCATTCGTTCTTCAACTTGGTGAATGTGATGATCCGTGACACTCATCATCATTCTCACCTATGAACATGTGCCTGACAACCACCTCTGTTCTACTAGCAATGGCTTGAATGCGTATCTCTTGGGTTTCTAATCTAATATTGGAACCTTCGTGGTATAGGCTAGAATTATTGGCGGTCATTCTTGAGATCCAGAAAGTCTAAACCTTGTCTGTGGTATTTTGAGTAGGATTTGGGAAGGTATGACTGTGACGAGCTTCAAACTCGCGAGTGTTGGGCGAGTGACAGACGCAAAAGGATCAATTGGATCCTATTGCAACATGATCGAGAATCGACAGATGATTAGCCGTGCGGTGATAGCGCATTTGGAACATTTCCACTGAGAGGACGGGAAGTAGCCATTGACAACAGTGATGCCCAACATAAAGCTTGCCATGGAAGGGAGTATGAATGATTAGACAAAGGCAATAGGAAAGTAGAGGTTCAAGAGGAACAAAGCATCTTCATACGCTTATTTGAAATTCCTACCAATGAATTACATAAGTATCTCTATCTTTATTCTATTTTATATTTTATCCATCTTTTAATTATCAATTCTCCATAGCCATTTGAATCCTCCTGACTGAGATTTACAAGATGACCATAGCTTGCTTCAAGCCGACAGTCTCCGTGGGATCGACCCTTACTCACGTAAGGTATTACTTGGACGACCCAGTGCACTTGCTGGTTAGTTGTGCAGTATTGTGACAAAGTATGATTCACGTTTGAGAGCTCCAAGTCTTTGGCGCCATTGATGATGATCATAATTTCGTGCACCAGAAAACATATAACCAAATGGCAACCTCATCCGCACCATACCGCCTAGCAGTTGAATAAGCCGTTTGAAAGTCTCTAAGGTGCTTGATGGGATCTTGAGAGGGTAGGCCATGGAACTTAGGAAGTAGATTAATCAATGAGGTCTTTAGCTCAAAATTGGCATTCAAATTTGGATGACGTGCTTAAAATGGTTGAAGAGTTAAATCTGGAGCTCCCACACTCCTTGAGAGTGATTCTTATAGGAGAGGCCATAGTATCGGTACCTAAATCAATGAAAGAGACGTCAATAGATTTAGTAGGAGAGGAGTTAGTTTCTTCCTCAAATGACGCTTTGGATTCAACCTCGGGTAAGATTGGTGAATTGGCGGAAACTCCTTAACCACCATCGGAGGCTAACTGATGCCAGGGCATCTTGGCCAGTTTCACTGACCTTTTCTTTACTGTTTTTAGGTTAGTTTCATGCATTCCTTTAGGAAATAAGCTAGTTTTGGGTAGATATTCACTTACACCTTGATTCAAGCATACATTGTGCATTTTACATTATTTCATGAGGATTTTGCATGAGTTTAGTGAAAAATTGTATGCTGCATTGTTGGAAGCAACCACACAACCCCCAAGGAGCCACGTTAACTTCCACGTTAACTTAGTTAACGTGGAGTCTAACGTGTGAAAAAGAGGGTGATGGCCAACGTTAGTGACACTCAACATTCTCACTAACGTTGGAAGGAGCCACACAAGCCACTAAGAGCCACGTTAACTCCCACGTTAACTTAGTTAACGTGGAAGCTAACGTTGATGAGTGAATGATGAGCCAACGTTAGTGACACTTAACATTGTCACTAACGTTCTCGAAGGATGGCAAGCCCACATTAACTAAGTTAACGTGGGCTCTAACGTGGGAACAAAGGGGGCTTTTCAACGTTATTGGGAATGGTAAGTCCCAATAACGTGTGCGAAGGACTTAGAGGCAACGTTAGTAGCAATGTTTGTGCCACTAACGTTGAAGTTAACGTGGCTTTTACTTAGGAACGTTAGTGAGAAAGTTGATTGTCACTAACGTTCTCGAACTCATATTTTCACTAAACATTAACACCCCTAACATCCTGAGCTAAAGTCTCTGCCCACTTCACACTTTCTCTCTGCAAGTAAAGCCAAGCCCAAATGAAGAAGAGAACTGCTTCAAACTCAAGATCCAAAGGCCCAAGACTTGAAGAGCCAACTAGAAGCTGAGAAAAGTAGTATATATAGGAGTAGCTTTGAATTGTTTAAGGAGTTCTGGGAGTTGGAAAAGAGAACTACTCTCTGTATTTTACCTTCTCTGCATTTTCTAGTTTTATGATGTATTCTCCATCTTTGTTTTCATTTTCTAGAGCTATGAATAACTAAACCCCTTTCATTGGGTTAGGGAGCTCTGTTGTAAGTTGATGGATCAATACTAGTTTTCATTATTCTTCTTCTCTCTTTTCTCTTGATTTTACTTGAAAGCTTTTGATCTTCATCCAATTGGGTAGCTATCTTGGAAAATGAGCTATTCAAACTTGGATCTCTTCTGAACCTTGAAAGAGGAATGAAGAGATCAAGCTAGAAGTGCTTTCTCATGCTGGACCAAATTGGGTTTGTATGGATACGTGACTATAATCCTCTCAATACCTGGTTTGGGAAATGCATGTGGTATAATCAGTGACCACACTTCATCTCTTCTCATGAGCAATTGACCAAGGAATTGGCTATTGATCAAGATTTAAGAGATTGAATTGCAAGAAATTGTAATTCAATCAATTAAGATTGCCAAGGAGATCAATGAGTGCATTGATTGAGGAAGAGATGAAAATGAACTTGATCCGGAGAATTGCAACATCTCCTAAGCCCAATGAACTCCCCATCTCTGATCTTACCCATTCTCTTTAATTTCTGCCATTTACTTTTATGAGCAAATCCCCCATTCCCATTTACAATTCTGCAATTTACTTTCAGTCATTTACTTCCAGTCCTTTAATTCTAGCATTTACTTTTCTGTTATTTACATTCCCGCTATTTTATTTTCTGCAACTCTCAACCCAAATTCTGGATTCGCTCAACTAGAACATTCTTCTAATTAAAGTTGCTTGATCAATCAATCCCTGTGGGATTCGACCTTACTCTATTGTGAGTTTTTACTTGATGACAAATTCGGTATACTTGCCGAAGGAAATTTGTTGAGAGACAGTTTCCACCCGCATCAAGTTTATGGCGCCGTTGCCGGGGATTGATTGAGCATCAACAATGATTAAATTGGAAGATCACTAGATTGAGCATTTTCATTTTGTGAATTTCATTTTTTGTTTGAGTGATTTACTTTTTGTTTTAGTTAAACTTCTTCCCTTCCCCCTTTACTCTTTTGTTTTTATTTGTTATTTTCAATCCTGTTTGCTAACCCACTAACTGTTTGATATATTGCATCACCCACAACTAACAGTAATTCTGACAAAAATACTTTCTGCACCTATCTTTTCTTGCTTGCACTTGTTGGTTGTATGACAGGGAGAAGAAGCGGGGCTTTAACTTCCTTCGATTCTGAACCTGAGAGGACCTTTCTTAGATTAAGGAGGGAGGCAAGAGGAAAGAAAGTGGTTGGTGCTGAGGAAGAGGAGGAATTCTTTGAACCAAACATGGAAGACAACATGGAAAACCATCATGAAGAAGAGGATCACAACCATGGGGGAGGAGGTAGAGCAAATCATGTTGGGGAGGATAGAAGAGTTTTGGGCTCTTACATCAATCCAAACCCAGGCAATTGTGGAAGTAGCATCCAAAAGCCAACAATCCATGCCAACAACTTTGAACTTAAACCACAGTTCATCACCCTTGTTCAGAACAACTGTTCGTTTGGAGGAGGTGTTCAAGAAGACACCAATCAACATTTAACCACCTTCCTGAGAATATGTGACACAGTGAAGTCTAATGGTGTTCATCCTGACGCCTATAGACTGCTCCTATTTCCATTATCACTTAGGGACAAAGCAGCCAAGTGGCTGGAATCTTTCCCAAGGGAAAGCTTGACAACTTGGGAAGACCAAGAAGGAGTGAATGAAAAAGCAGAGGGTAGTCAGGAGCAAGCCAACTACATTGGGAATTCACCAAGGTAAAACTATGATCCATACTCCAAGACCTATAACCCTGGATGGAGAAACCACCCAAACTTTGGGTGGGGAAGTCAGAAAGATCAAAACCAAGACCAGAGACGTTACAACTCCAACAACAATGCAGCTCACCAACAATTCACACAGAGGACATCTCAACACCCCCACAACAACACTTCTCCACACGCCTATCAAAACCAAAATAGCACATCTGCTTCGAATCACCCATCAATTGATGACAAGCTCTCTAAGATTGAAACCTTACTTGAAGGAATATGCCAAGAGATTCAAGAAAATAAGGTGTTCAAAGAGGAGGTGCGAGCCAATATTAAGAACCAGGGAGAGACCATTAGGAAGCTGGAATT